>NC_047017.1:27313405-27497720 GCF_902652985.1 Pecten maximus | reverse complement strand
GTCCTCTACACATAATGTACTGTAGGTCTGTCCTCTACACATAATGTACTGTAGGGCTGGGGTTATAGTAAGGTAATGTTAGGGGTAGGGGTAGGTGACGGATTAGGCTAGGGTTGGGGTTAGAGTAAGGTTAGGTTAGGATTAGAGGGGCTAGGTTATATTAGGGTTAGGGTTAGGCTAGGGTTTGAGTAAGAGGTAGGTTAGGTTTAAATTATGGTTCGGGATTAGGGTTTAATTCCTGTGCATTGGCCTAAGAGACTAAGGATCCTTTCAGCTTGTTGGTGACACATTTTGGTTAAATCAATACAAATATCAAATAACAAATGTTATTATTAGAGAATTTTTCTAATTCTAAGGTCCAGGGGAGATAACTTGTATTACACTGAGCGTCATATCAGATATCTTATAATTTTATGAGATACTATATGCACCATATAAACACCTTATGTACATAAGATATAAAACATCTGTAAACATCAATGTGTGTTGTCTGACTGTCTCATTGTATAATTGTCGGATATCAGTGTGTTGGAGCCTGTGGGTCCACTCATCGCGATATAAACTGGCCTGCTGCGGTATCTTTATACTATTCTCTACTCCAACTGACCTTTGTTGTTTTACTTAATTTGGAGGGCCCAGTCCGGATATCTGTTATTTCCATCGTCGATTTTCTGGTTATTGATACCTCAAGTCGGGGAATCTTGCCCTTTATAGACAATTGGTTCAGAGGTATTGACAGAGTGTCCATCACATCATCAAGTGTGATAGTTCCAGAGCTGTAGACAGTGTCCATAACATTATAGAATGGGGTAGTTCTAGAGCTGTAGACAGAGTGTCCATCACATTAATTATAGAATGGGGTAGTTCTAGAGCTGTGGACAATCACATTATTAAATAGGATAGTTCCAGAGCTATGGACATTTGACGGAATGGGATAACTCCAGAGGTGTGGGCAGTGTCCATCATATTATGGAATAGCTGTGGACTATTGGATAGTTCCGTAGACAGAGTACCCATCATTTGACTGAATGGGATAGTTCCAGAGGTGTGGACAGTGTATATCACATTATTAAATAGGATAGTTCCAGAGGTGTGGATAGAGTACCCATCATTTGACGGAATGGGATAGTTCCAGGTGTGGATAGAGTACCCATCATCTGACTAAATGGGATAGTTCCAGGTGTGGATAGAGTACCCATCATTTGACGGAATGGGATAGTTCCAGGTGTGGATAGAGTACCCATCATCTGACTAAATGGGATAGTTCCAGGTGTGGATAGAGTACCCATCATTTGACTGAATGGGATAGTTCCAGGTGTGGATAGAGTACCCATCATTTGACGGAATGGGATAGTTCCAGAGCCGTAGACAGAGAAAACAGAACGTATCCATGCAACAGAATAAAAATGTCATATATAGATATGTCTTTACGGAGCCGTTTCTGAATAGATATGAGGAGTCCGTAAACAAGCACACATTTTTACTACCCAAGATAGTGTGCAGTTAAATGTCGTTGTTAACAATTAAGCACTTTTTATATGTATCGCTTGCTACTTCAGTGCAGTATACATAAAAATAGTGTATAAGCAAGCCTAATGTCCATATTCTCTAGCGGGGACAGTGCAGTGGGACCCTAACAATCATCCAATTATTTCAGCATCAGGTGATCAGGTGCATCAATTTTAAAACTTGATTAGATTCTAATGCCGCGACTATTTATTTAGTATTTACTCATACTATAATGAACAGTATTTTATAACGTATCACTTTATTTAAATTACACAATGATATATTGCTAAGGTGCTGGGCCGTTTTCCTTTTTGCGGTCCAAACGCTTGCACCAGTTAGACCGGTGATGTTCGTCTATGAAATAAAGACGGACCTGGTGATTTTATACTGTTTTCAGACGAGCCTTGAAAAAGACTTCCAAGGCCTATATTAACATTCGCAGGTCTGCCAAGATATATGTTTGAAATATTACATTTAAAAACTGAGAACCAGTTTGTCCGCATAAATGAACAGGCCCCTTATAAATCTTCATGTAGTACCTATGGAAATGTCAGGACTGTTGCTAAATATTTTTTCCTTACTTAGATGTTTCAGATATGGGCGTCATTTTAGCATAGATTCATAGGGCAATATTTATTCTAGTGATATAATTTTGTTTTGACACCATTTCCAGGTTTGTTTGTGTGGCAGGACATATGGAGTTATAAGGCTTTAGTAGTAATATTTGGTGTTTTTCCGGATTTTCCCACAATATAGTGGGGTGGTTACACTTGAATATAACTATCTTTCTTAAATGCAGGTCATGAGGTACTTTCCAGCTCACTGTAGGTTCAACTTGAATAGTTCTACAACGTGAAGTGAAAACCAGATTTTTTGCAAAATTCTAAAATATTTCAATTTTGATTTTTCTTTGGTAGAATAAAAGAGGGAAATTAATTGTGGTCCGATGCCATTTTTAGTCGGCTCTCACGTTAATGATGTACGGAGTTGTGTGCCCTTATGTTACTTTACAGGCGCTAGGTGTCGCCGGGTTTCAATATGGCTGCGCCCAGAAGTGAAAGCGTGAAACAGTAAGTTTTACTGTGTTAAGATGTTCGTGTTACCGGCAACATTGTATTTTAAATAAGTAAAATAAGTGTAACTTGTGTTTATATTTAATTAATTCGAAATATCTAAATGAAAAGGTCGGATTCAAAGTTTATATTTTAGACGAAGGATTGAATAAAATGTTCTGACAAGGTGACACCGACGGACTGAATTGACGGACAGATGACTTCTACTTTATCCTTATCCAGAGACTGACCGAGTTGTACTCCAATGGAGGGTAATAAACAAGGCGCATGAATGATAAAAACAGAGGTTTTCTCCAAATGTTAAACGATAAAAGTCCAGGACGGCACTAGCAATTTATGATACCGTAACAGTGACACATCTCGAGTGGTGAAAATGTCTAGCGGCGGAAAATATCACGCTGTAGACCCTGGTTCAATTCCTCACTGGTGGTCGGAACGAAAGTGTGGAAGTGTTAATTCCCAGTTACTTCGCATAAGCGCCCAATGCGGGACTCCACCAGCAGGATGCATATGCCAGACAAAACATAACGATCATTTCTAACTGGAAATACAGAAATAGAACTTTAAACGTTTCAATTTTTATTCGTTATTTATGCACGCATTCAGTAATAGTAATACATGATTAGGTTGGTGATTTTGGATTGGTTAATGTTAGCAACAACTGACGTGCGATATTATAGACGAGTTTGCGTATTAAACACAAGATTCATCTTTTTGTCATCCTAATATCAAAGTCTTCTGGAAATAAAATGATTAAAATAGTAAATATATTTGTTAACAACATCAAAATAAAATAGTTTAAACCAGTTGAACCCACAAATAAAGATGTTCGTGTACATTTGTATTTGTATCTATTTTCAGGAATGAATTAATAAGTTGAGACCTGCCAACAATTAAGTATGGGTGTGATTGAAATGGCCACATCCCTTTCAGACAATCCCTACTTCGGTGCTGGAGCAGGGTTGTTTGGACTGGGATTTGCTACAGCCGTGCTGAGGAAAGGCTCTCAGGTTGGCATGATTCTGTTCAGGAGACATTGTATGATGAGTATGGAGGTTCCAAGTAAAGACAAGAGTTATGACTGGCTACTTAACTGGATCACATTACGAAGCACTCGAACACAGCATCTTAGTGTTGAGACTACTTTTACTCAATCCGAGACTGGTCGAATCAGTTCACATTTTGACTTTGTTCCTAGTCCAGGTTCTCATTTCATTGTCCATAAGTCAACATGGATTCGTGTGGAACGCACACGAGAAAAGCAAATGCTTGACATGCACAGAGGTGTACCATGGGAATCAGTAACCCTAACTGCATTTGGTCGTGACAGAAATTTATTTTTCAGTATTCTGGAGGAAGCCAAAGTTCTTGCCCTTGAACAAACAGAAGGGAGAACTGTCATGTACACGGCTATGGGAGCAGAGTGGCGACCATTCGGTTACCCCAGGAAAAAGCGTCCCATTGGGTCAGTTATCCTAGATAAAAGTGTTTCTGAGAGGATATTGACAGACATAAGAGAATTTACACATAACCCTAAATGGTACATGGACCGAGGCATTCCTTACAGACGAGGCTATCTTCTGTATGGTCCTCCAGGTTGTGGCAAAAGTAGCTATATTACCGCTCTAGCAGGTAAATAATTAATACAACTGCACTTTCACAATAGATAACTTTAATACTGAGGGTAAAATGTGTAAGCATGAAATTCAATCCTATGGTAAGTATATTTGAAGGTTGACAGAAAAGAGAAACTCACAAACACAAACAATACCCATATTTATAATGCTTCTCATTTTCTGTAAATTTATTACAATGTCAAAGTTATGCTGCTTATAAATCTTGAGCCATTTTTTCTGCTCACTCCCCATATCCTCCCCCCCCCCCCCCCCCCCCCCCCCATAAATACTACCAAATATATAATTTCATTTTTACAGGAGAATGTACAAAATAGTTATACCAACACAATTTTATTACAATAAAAATATCTGCAAGCAAAATATTTTGATATGCTTATTATTTGTCTACATTTGTGGAGCTTGACCATGAGGTTTACTTATAACAGGTGAGCTGGACTTCAGTATATGTGTAATGAACCTCAGTGAAAGAGGAATGTCAGATGACCGTCTGAACCACCTACTGACCACAGCTCCAGAACAAAGTATTGTCCTCTTGGAGGACGTGGACGCCGCCTTCCTAAACAGGGATTTAGCTCAGGAGAGTGAGTATTGGCTGCTAGTACTGTGTAATATAGCTACACTAAAATTAACTGATCAAGAAATAGATGTTTTTAATATAAAGAACAAATTCACATGTAGGGACCTACCATGGATATATATACATAAATGTATCCACCACGTGATCACATCCTCAGGGACTTGACACATTTTAGGACCCAGAATGAAAAATAACTCCTGGGTCTGACCCCTAGATCACTTATTATTTCAATGGGTGATGTAGCGGCCCACCCTAGAAGGAAATAAGTGATCTAGGGGTTAGACCTGGGTGTTTATTTTTTCATTCTTGGTCGGAGGAAAATATCAAGCCCATGTGATTGCATCCCAGAATTTTCAGTTCGCCTACGTCACCCATCATCTGTCAATTTTTCTTAAAAGTTGCTATTAGTCATGAACACCTTACCAGATTTTACGTCCGATTGGTGAGTTGAACCCCAGTCTAGGTGAAAGGCGAGTGTGTTACCACTGTGCCACCAGACCACCCTGTGACGTACCAGGATATGGATAGACAACACTAGAAAGACACTATATATTGTATATTGTAACCTCTGTCTGTTCACAGACCCAGTTGCGTATCAGGGTATGGGTAGACTTATTACTAGATAGACACTCTGTATTGTAACCTCTGTCTGTTTACAGACCCAGTGGCGTATCAGGGTATGGGTAGACTTATTACTAGATAGACACTCTATATTGTAACCTCTGTTCACAGACCCGGTGGCGTACCAGGGTATGGGTAGACTTACACTCAGTGGACTGTTGAATGCTATCGACGGTGTAGCATCAGCAGAGGCCCGCATTATCTTCATGACAACAAATTATATAGACAGGTAAGTATATAAATACTGGTAAAGAAATAACTATCTCAACCACTTCCTATCTTTGCACATTATCCAAATCTTAAGTTGTTACATGCTTGCTTTTTATTCTTCAATGGTTTTATTACGAGTTAAACCCCTTTTTACGATATCCTGATTGTAAATAGGACATACTCACTGAATCTTGTGAAACTTGTGGACATGATTGGGTCAATAGTTAATACATAGAAGTAACAATGATTTTTCATGTTCTTTTTATTGCATTGTAGTCCTGTATACTAGTGTGTAAATCCAAGCTAATTACCTCGATTTTATTGTTTCAGTACAAAAATGACCTTTCCTGTTTCAGGTTAGACCCAGCTTTAATTCGTGCAGGAAGAGTAGATATTAAAGAACTCATTGATTACAGCACACCCTATCAAATGCAGCAGATGTTTCTCAGATTTTATCCGGACCAGTCTCAACAAATGGCAGAATTGTTTTCACAAACTGTAGAAAGTCATGGATGGAAATGTAGTCCTGCTCAATTACAGGGTTTATTTCTACAGAAAAAGGACGATCCGGCAGCTGCTATAGACAATACACACCTTATATGGTCATCTTGATAATTAGAACTTCAAGTAGAAGTGATACAAGGACCCAGATTTCAGACAATTGTGTAAAAGGACAATATAAAACAATTGTAGTGTTTTTGGTATTTATTTTTCATTAAAATTTGATTTGATTGTAAAACAATGATATATTGTGATCTTCAACATTTTTAATTAAAGACTCCAGTTTTTCACATAACAAGGTAACATTGAAATGGTTCATGTCCATAATTTACGGTGAATAGTTGTTTGTATGATAGAGGTATATTGTTCTCGGTTAACAGGTGGTCTGGTTAAACCAAAATAAAGTCTTTTTCAGGGCTTTGTTACATTTTTCGAGGAATTTTTCATACAGAATAAAAGAAATTTTACATACCGGGTAATGCTTTTTGCAATACCTGATCCATCATTTTGAGATACAAACTTGCTTTTGAACGTTCACCTTTGAATTTAAAGACCAAATATTTAAACAGATTTTCTTTTCCAACATGTACAGTTTCACACATTTGTGTCTGTGAACACAGTTACCTTTTTTCAATGACCTTTCAAGGCCACAGACCAGGATTCAAAGCTTTTCAGGGTCAAAAGAAAATCCAAGGCCACATAGCAAAATTCAAAGCCTTTTTCAAGGCTGTATATATACATCCTGGTTTATTTGGAAAAGAAGAAAATTTTACATTACTGAAAGTAAGGTGTTAAATTGAAAGAAATAGATGATTATGGAGAGCAGGTTACAAAACATATTTATCAATGAAATTGTGAGGAATCTCTCACATAAATACTCAGTAAATTCAATTCTAGAATCATCATTCCAGAATGGAAAATTATCTAGTTCTTCTATAAAAAATATTCAGAATTTAAGAAGAAAGCACAAAATTTATAGTAAACCTGTTAACAAATTTCTGGGTGGGTATTTTCAACAATTTCTATACAGTAATATTTTATGGAATAACAATATGTGCAAAGGCCTAAATTTGATACAACTAAATACGGTATATAAATTGTAGAGGCCAAAGCACACCAGATGGACCCTGCACCAAGTCACACACACAAAGTGAATGCGGGTTCATACCTAAATACAAAATGTAATAAAACAGTACACCAGAATGAGAAACAATTGAAGGATGAGTCTTATAGCAAACAATAACATAATAATATGCATGGTTATACCAGTAGTATGACATTGCTATCACAATCACTTCCATCCCATGTCGAGTCACTTCCACCCCACGTCAAGTCAATTTCACCCCATGTCGAGTCACTTCCACCGCATATCTAGTCACTTCAACCCCACCACCCCATGTCGAGTCACTTCCATCCCACCATCCCATGTCGAGTCACTTCCACCCCACCATCCCATGTCGAGTCACTTCCATCCCATGTCGAGTCACTTCCACCCCACCATCCCATGTCTAGTCAATTTCACCCCATGTCGAATCACTTCCACCCCACCATCCCATGTCGAGTCACTTCCACCCCACCATCCCATGTCTAGTCAATTTCACCCCATGTTGAATCACTTCCATCCCACCATCCCATGTCGAGTCACTTCCACCCCACCACCCCATGTCAAGTAAATTTCACCCCATGTCGAATCACTTCCACCAATGTTGAATCACTTCCATCCCACCATCCCATGTCGAGTCACTTCCGGCCCACCATCCCATGTCTAGTCACTTCCGCTCCACCATCCCATGTCTAGTCACTTCCACCCCACCATCCCATGTCGAATCACTTCCATCCCACCATCCCATGTCGAGTCACTTCCATCCCACCATCCCATGTCTAGTCACTTCCATCCCACCATCCCATGTCGAATCACTTCCATCCCACGTCGAGTCACTTCCATCCCACCATCCCACGTCGAGTCACTTCCACCCCACCATCCCATGTCGAATCACTTCCACCCCACCATCCCATGTCAAATCACTTCCACCCCACCATGAGCATCCCATGTCGAGTCACTTCCATCCCACGTCGAGTCACTTCCATCCAACCATAAGTCACTTCCACCCCACCATCCCATGTCTAGTCACTTCCATCTCACCATCCCATGTCAAATCACTTCCACCCCACCACCCCATGTCAAATCACTCCCACTACATGTCGAGTCAATTCCATCCCATGTCGAATCACTTCCATCCCACCATCCCATGTCGAATCACTTCCACTTCCACCCCATGTCAAATCACTCCCATCGCATGTCGAGTCACTTCCACCTATGTTAAGTCAAAGACTGACTCGATGAAATATAACTACTTTGGATCGATATATGAATGGTCCCTTTCCTAGTGTAGATATGAATGAATGGCCCCATAGATATTTTTTTTACTGTTACAGATAGCTCTGTGTCACCACAGGCGTCTTCTTCTGGTTAGAACTTATGAATGTGGAATGGAAGTAACCTATTGATTGGTTGATAATTATAGTTAATATTGTCCAAAGAGCTGTCCACCAATCAGATTGCCCCTTGCATACCACTCCAAGACATACAGCCTACATCCGTTCCACAGTCGATGCATTGATATTTAAGGATTCTAAACCAAGGTACATTGCTAAAGTTATTAGATATTTTTGTCAGATGCAAGTAACATTCAAAGTGAATCGAAGCTCGCCTATTACTTTCGACTTTCCGAGTGTAACACTTTGCTGATATAGTAGGAGAAGGGTTACTAGTAGTATTTGTTCTATAAATATGCCTACTAACCATAAGCAGATGCCTGTGGTGTCCCATACCTCAAAGCCATGTTGGTTAAAAGGTTTTTCAATAGGATAGTGATATTTGTTATTCCTTATAATGACTTCAGCTGTACAGATTCTGCCAAGAGACTTTGACATCTGGCATCAAATTAAAAACCTACATTAATCTGAAAAACCTAAACCTTAAGTTCAAATCTGGTTTCAAGTATTCTAGCTTCTCCTCCACCAATCTGATTAAAATACAGATCATTATACACTAGGTAATGAAGATTTGATGGTGGTCAACAAAGATCATGTTCAGATGACCTTTCAAACAACCAATCAGAAGACAAAATTTTGCCAAAGTCTGTTTCCCATCTTCATCTGTTGTAAGTCATTGAATCAATAATCTTCAAGTGTCCCGGATATCAACCAAACTAAGATGCCCAAGCCCATTGCCCAAGTATGTGTAGCCTGTGGATTTTCTTTTGTTATAATGGACAAACCCATCCAGAAGGACAAAGTAGCAAAGAAACGGAGAGATCAGAGGCTGATAACGTGTTCAACCCTGTTTAGATTGGACATTACCCCCTTTCAGTCGCCATCAGATCTTTATATCATATATAGAGTATGATGATGATCTGTATTTTAATAAGATTGCTTCTCAACTGTCTAGTTACAGAACTGATTAAAAACTGTCACATATCATCCCATTGTTATGATAAACATTTCAATTTTACCAGATTTCGCTTATAGCTATCCTCCGATAATCGAAACAAAATTGAAAAGTCAATCCTTAAAAAAATGAATAATTGATCATTTAATTTTTCTGTTTTCATGTGCAAAACAAAAAGAAAATCTTTAACCTGACAAGAACAATTACAAACTTGATCTAATACTGGTACTCTATCTGTACCGTTAAATGCCGTTCACAAGCGAAAGGTAGTTCTCTCCCTAATGTAAAGATTGTTGAAAATACTGGAATTTAAACCTCATCATCAACTGCTAGTATGTGGCATTTAATATAAAACTTAATGGTTAAAACAATTACCTATGGAGGGCCAGTGCGACAATAAAACTGGTCAGTCCAACAGTTGCACTCTACAACCAAAATTATGTCTGCATAATAAAACTGGTCAGTCCAATAGTTACACTCTACAACCAATAATTATATCTGGTCCCACCAGCATTGAATATCATCTACACACAATGCTGAACTCCCAAAGACAGAAAACAAACCACTACAGACACAGATCTTCTTTCCATGTATACACCAACAAGGTCTAATTAAAGGTAATGTTCACTGATCATGGAGCCTGTGTTGTCCCTTACATGGTGGTGAGCTGTCCTCTTTGAGAATTGGCATGCTGTTGATAAAGTTTACCTTTTTAACAGTCATTTTTGTCATGGTGGTGAGGTCTGCATGCTGACATCCACTGTCGCAACTTTTCTTCTTTTCACTCGTCGCTTTGTTGTCGTGGCTGCAATGGAACAATGAAAACACCTTTTGTTTATATCTGCTTTAACAATTCTTCTCAGCAAATGGGGTGAATGTATCACAGGTCCCAGAAAACGTACAGACAGTAGTGGTGCCATAATGGGTGAATTGGAAACTAGGCTAATATTATTATCAGTTGCATATTAACTGCATACTACATCTCGGAGATGATTTCAGAACACAAACATATACTGTATCTTCGTGCGCATCTGCTATTGTGGCCAAAATATATCAAACTTGTGGGTACCTCATCCAAAACAAGAGTTGTCTGAGGAGAACATAGCTCGTTGAGTGGGTTAAAATTAGAGATTAAACCTTTTTTTTAAAAGTAGAACAAAGATCACGGTCAAGGCCCACAGGTCCGCAAATATAACACTAATGGAAAGGTTCTGTCAAATGTCAAATAAGTTCTATCTCATACGGCTAACATACTGTGGCCAAGGATAAACTTTTCGTAAAGTAGGTCAAAGGTCAAGGTCAGCAGGTCTGCTAATATAACACCAATGGAAAGGTCGTGTCACAAAGAACAAATGTCAAATACCTAAGCTGTATCCTTATTAGTATTGACACAACACTATTTTATACAAATTTGAACTCAGCTATCTACCAACAGTGATGACACCAACTCATAGCAATAGCTTCGTCCCTGCAAGCTAAAAACAGTATTTTCAGTTATCAACTACGAAAACAGTGATTGTCTTTAACAGCTCTGAATAGAAATGCACCCTTAGTTGAAAGGCATTACCACTGTGCCACTCAACCAATCCATGTTAATTCCCATAGAACATGTTGTAATATAACGTACATACATAATATGTACTTTCACTGAATCTAAATTTATAACAAGTTAAATTGCTTAAATGAAAATGTGCCAGAAGAACTTTCGTAGAATCAAATATTTGTTAAGGTAGATACCACAAAAGGCTGAAAGAATTTGTGGGTTATAATTACAATAAGCTAGTGGTTTACAAAATTTAAAGGATTTGGTTTCCACACAAAGTTTGTGTTACGTCGCAGGTCCTGTCATGTAACATTGACTTTGGAGAGGTCTATTTTCTATAATAGTTAATTACCGAATGGTTAAGCTTAATGAGAAATGAAAGTTGTTTTCTAGATTTCACGATTTTCAGTAACCTTGAAAGTGTCTGGTGACCTTGAGATCAGTTGAGATCATGATATTCCACATGTCCAACCTTTTTTTTTGCCTCCATTGGAAATTGGTGATTTCACCCTAATGGCAGCCGCTTTTGGTGATTTAGGAAGTAGAGTTGGACGGCCAGGGATAATTCTACTAGGAGAAGGACGACCAGGAATAATTCCTCTGGGAGACTTTACTGCTCTTGGAGATGGCACAACCTTTGGAGATTGAACCCCTGTTTTGTTCCTGTTCAGTGTTGCTACTTTCCTCTTAGGTGTTGATTCCTTTTGTTTTGTAGCAGATGTAGTCTTAACCACAGCCTTTTGTTTTGGTGCGGAACTAGCAGCTTCAACTCCGGTACTTTTCCGTTTGACTGCCTTCTGTAATTAAGAAGATGAAGCATGCAATACACACACTGTTATAAGAAGAGGATTGTTTGGACTAGGATTTTGGCAGTTTTTTTACCCTCATAACAATCTGTCACATTTGTTGACATGAATGCTACTATGACAAATCTTCCTTTGATGAAATGGAATTATTGTACTGCAATTTTTACTGTTTTTGAGACAGGACCACTATCAGATAATCACTATTCAGTTTTTTACCTTCGAAGAGACAGGACCACCTTTAGATTTTTACCTTCAGTGAGGCAGGACCACCTTTAGATTTTTACCTTCAGTGAGGCAGGACCACCATTAGATTTTTACCTTTGCTGAGACAGGACCACCATCAGATTTTTACCTTCAGTGAGACAGGACCACCATTAGATTTTTACCTTTGCTGAGACAGGACCACCATCAGATTTTTACCTTCAGTGAGACAGGACCACCATCAGATTTTTACCTTTGCTGAGACAGGACCACCATTAGATTTTTACGTTCAGTGAGACAGGACCACCTTTAGATTTTTACGTTCAGTGAGACAGGACCACCATCAGATTTTTACCTTCAGTGAGACAGGACCACCATCAGATTTTTACCTTCAGTGAGACAGGACCACCATCAGATTTTTACCTTCAGTGAGACAGGACCACCATTAGATTTTTACCTTTCTGAGACAGGACCACCATTAGATTTTTACCTTCGCTGAGACAGGACCACCATTAGATTTTTACCTTCGGTGAGACAGGACCACCATTAGATTTTTACCTTCGCTGAGACAGGACCACCATTAGATTTTTACATTTACTGAGACAGGACCACCATTAGATTTTTACCTTCACTGAGACAGGACCACCATCAGATTTTTACCTTTACTGAGACAGGACCACCATTAGATGTTTACCTTCGCTGAGACAGGACCACCATTAGATTTTTACCTTTACTGAGACAGGACCACCATTAGATGTTTACCTTCGCTGAGACAGGACCACCATTAGATTTTTACGTTCAGTGAGACAGGACCACCTTTAGATTTTTACCTTCGCTGAGACAGGACCACCATCAGATTTTTACCTTTGCTGAGACAGGACCACCTTTAGATTTTTACCTTCAGTGAGACAGGACCACCTTTAGATTTTTACCTTCGCTGAGACAGGACCACCATTAGAGATTTTACCTTCAGTGAGACAAGACCACCATTAGATTTTTACTTTCGGTCGGACAAGACCACTCAGAGATATTTACCTTTGGTGAGACAGGACCATTGAGGGGTAAATCTAGTTTCCATTCATCCTTCACTCCAAGTCTTTTGAGACCTTTTCTGAATAGCGTCTTCATGCTTTCATAGTTTGGACATTCATCATATTGTAATTTCTTCACCATTTCAAAGTACTTTTGTACTTCATCTGTATGATACAATAGAACAAAGAGGACATAGGGTTAAACTCTTACAGAGCATTGCATTTACTAAATTGGTTATTTTCATTGAAATCATCACAGAGTATTTTGTAGACATATTTGTTGGCCAAAAATCATGCATACATCTGATGATTTTTCCACATTGTTTCCTTTACGAAATTATTTATACAATATGTAACTCTATAAGTCTTATCATACACATCAAGTAAACATGAATCTTCTCACGATCCTCTTTATACCTACCTGGTATGTTACCATCACTAAAGCAAGCTTTCATCAAACTGGAAATGTTTTTTGTATATCTGTGTAAGACAAAAAAAAACAATATTCAAAGAAAATTTGAGTGTTTGTTCACAAACTATATACAACAATATTATGTAATCCGTGATAACATCTGTCAACAACTACATTTATTTTCTGATGTTAATATACACAACTAGAGAATGTTAGTAAAATGTACAAGGTCATTAATGTGTTAAACAACTAGCAATTTATTTTTGTTCACAATTTAGCTTCATATGATCAATGTTAGACTCCCTAGGAAAAACTTATATACAAAACTTCAGCATCTAAACCATAGATGACCGAGCATAAAAGGGTATACCCAAAATGTTTAAGATTGCATCACAACAGATTTGCACCTGCACAATGCATTGCAATCAAATGTAGTGTCTCCCCAACCATGGTGTGGCAATGACAGTCATTATGTAGTTACAAACAATTTTTCATGCATAATAATTATATTTAGCATTTCTATGTAGTAGATTGTCTTTCTTGTTTTTAATAAATCTACCAGTAATGGTGAAAATGTCTTCCTAAATTACATTTATGTCGCTGCTACATACATCAGACATCAAAATTTTAATTTTAGCATTGCTACCAGAGGGATCTTAGCACCCACCATTGAATGATATTTATTAGTTCTATCTAAGACTAGCATTTTCTCCTACTTTAATGACTGATAACAAGAGATCCCAGAGGGATCTTGATGCCCACCATTAAATGGTCATTATCGGTTCTATGTCAGACTGATCTTCTCTCTACTTTTCCCCTTAACCTCTGATAACAAGAATAAGTGGAACCTACATATGAAGCTTGAGAAATATCCCTTTAGTTCTTTTCAAGAATAAAGCGATAACAAACTTCAATTCTCAAAATCAAAGATGGCCACCAGTTAGCCATATTGATTTTCTGATCAGAAATCAAAACTGAATTGGCACAACTTGGGACCAAGGGGAACCTACACATAAAGTTTGAAAAATATCTCTCCAGTACTTTTCAGGAAATAGTAACAAACTTCAATTCCCAAAATCCAAGTTGCCACCTGTCAGCCTTTTTGATTTTCTGATCAAATATCTATGATCAAAATCCAAGATGGCTGCCTGGACATTTTTTTTTTTACCAAAAAAAAATCTAAATAAAATTGGCACAACTAGGGACCAAGGGGAACCTTCAAATAAAGTTTTAAAAATATCCTTCCAGTACTTTTGAAGTAATAGGGATAACAAGGATTGTTTACAGACGGACAAACGGACGACAGACTGACCACACATGCAGGGGGAATTGATTAGTCCACCATCTCATGATGGTGGGCTAACAAGGGAAACCTACTTTTGAAATCTAAGGGGATATCTATGAATAACTTTCTGTGAATTGAAAATAGCAATACTTAACTCCAAATGTCAGTGATTTTGTTTTCTTGATCAGACTCGAAATAAAATGGACACATCTAGTGAAGGGGAACCTACACATGATTTTTATTAAGAAAAAACCTCCCAGTATTTTACAAGAAATAACAATAACAAAGAATATTTTACGGACAAACAGACCACAGACGGACCACAGACTAAGAGCGATATGACTAGCTCACCATCATCGCACAAAAATGTGATATAGTTCGGGGTATTTTCACCAATTTTGCCCGTCTTATCTGACCACTAGAAAGATATTTTGCTGCTGACATTTCTTTGAAAAGTCTTAAGAAAGAGTTCTTCAAATGTACAAAACTATTTGTTTGGCATATTCCCTTACAAATAAGAAATACTTACTTAAACTTCTCCCCAGCTACAAAGTCTTTGTTCGTCAGGTTGCTTTCCCAGGGAAGACGGCCACAGAGCCATTGTAGCAAGCAGAAGCCCAGGATCTCCATGTCCCCTCGACGAGATGGTGCTGTATGACAAACAAGTATTAAAGTAATATGTCATGGTCCTAGACTGTTTGTGTACTTGTTAAAATAAAGAATATTTAGTCTGTGAAATATGCTAGGCCTGCTCCAGACTTTTATATGTGTAATTTGTGGGGAAATGTCTCTTTTTGGTTTTATTATTTTCTTTATACATTATTTTTTTGTGCCACAATACATTCATCACAAGTGCTGAACAGAGACAGTCAGGGATACAATAAATCTATTAGTCTAAATGATAAATATATGCGCCATATTATTTTCCTTGTTCCTAGTTGTGATACCTACCTACTCCAAGGTGAGCGTCTGTACTAGTAAATTCTATGGTTCCATCATGAGCCATCCTTTTGTCCTCCTTATATGCCTTATGTTCTCCATCTCTCTGGTACTTCACAGCCAGTCCATAGTCCACCAGGTATACCTAAACAATAAACTTTAGGCTTATTTTTCTAACAAAAATAATTTCAAAACATCATAAATGTAGACAAAAATGGTATAAAAACCTCATACGTGTAGACCACAAGAGTACTGTGGGCATAACAATATACATCAGTCCCATGCTAAAGAGAAATGCATTCATTATTGTATCAAAACAAATATGGGAATGGAATATTAATTGTCTGTTCAAAAGGCCACAAGCAAAATCTAAAAAGTTGAAAGAAGTTGGTTGAAAACTGAAGGGAAGATCTACAGACAGGTTCAACAAGATTCAATATTGAAATTGACTGGTTGAAAAATGGAGGGGATCTCCAGACAAAAATCAAATACTGAAATACCAGTATACAAAATGAGATTAATGTTAATTGCACAAACAGACAATCAAAATGTTGTTCAAGACAGCACAACTATATACTGTTGTTATTAAGTCTCCCAAGTTTCAAAGAGATTCGTTAAAAACTGAGGCGATCTCCAGACAATAATCCAATACTGAAATAAACTAAAGGATATATCATGATTGTAATGCCTACCATGCTTTAAAGATATCAGCTGAAAACTGTGGGAGGAGATCTGGAGACGAAGATTCAAATACTGTTATTGATAAAGGAGAATAACTTCTGCAAAAATAGTCACAAGGTTACCTCATCAGGTTGTTGTTTGCCCGCTCTGAAGCCAAGTAACATGTTGGAAGCCTTGATGTCAGCATGAACATAACCATTGTGGTGCATGTATTCCAAGGCGTCTATCTGTCAAACATCATGTCTGGTTTAAGGTCATTGAGCACTGTTACTTATATTCATTATATCTATGAAAGATTGAGAGTGACAAAAACATCAAACACTTTCCATCTAGTCTGTTTGTCATGCGAACTCTAGTTCTGGTAATTACACAATCAAATCCTTATTTCATTGCTAAATCTGGTAAAATCTTCAAGTAGTAACAAGAGATCCCAGAGGGATCTTGGCGCCCACCATTGAATGATCTTTATAGGTTCCATGTCAGATTGATCTTTTCCCTACTTTTCCCTTCCTCTAAGTCTTACTTATCTGTGTAAATTCAGAAACAGCCCTCGAGTACTATTCAAACAAGGGGAACCTATATATAGAATTTAAGATTTAGCTATAATGGCTGTCTGTCGGCCATGTTGTTTTCGTATTGGTCCCAGTATGCAAAACTAGGCACTGAGGGGAACCTACATATGAAATTTGAAAAAGATCCCTTCAGTACTTTCACAGAAATAGCGATAACAAACTTCAATTGTCAAAATCCAAGATGGCTGCCTGTCAGTCATGTTGTTTTCTGATTAGTCTCAAAATGCAATATGCATAACTAGGCACTGAGGGGAACCTGCATATGTAATTTCAGAAAGATCCCTTCATTACTTTCTGAGAAATAGCGATAACAAATTTTAATTGTCAAAATCCAAGATGGCTGCCTGTCAGCAATTTTATTTTCCGATTGGTCTCAAAATGCAATATGCATAAGTAGGCACCAAGGGGAACCTCCATATGAAATTTGAGAAAGATCCCTTCAGTTCTTTCACAGAAAAAGCGATAACAAATTTCAATTGTCAAAATCCAAGATGGCTGCCTGTCGGCCATGTTGTTTTCCGATTGGTCTCAAAATGCAATATGCATAACTAAGCACTGAGGGGAACCTGCATATGAAATTTCAGAAAGATCCCTTCATTACTTTCACAGAAATAGCGATAACAAACTTTAATTGTCAGAATCCAAGATGGCTGCCTGTCGGCCAGGTTGTTTTCTAATTAGTCTCAAAATGCAATATGCATAACCAGGAACAAAGAGGAACCTGCATATGAAATTTGAGAAAGATCCTTTCAGTACTTTCACAGAAATAGCGATAACAAACTTCAATTGTCAAAATCCAAGATGGCTGCCTGTCGGCCATTTTGTTTTCCGATTGGTACCAAAATGCAATATGCATAACTAGGCACCAAAGGGAACCTATATATGAAATTTGAGAAAGATCCCTTCAGTACTTCCTCAGAAATAGCGATAACAAACTCAAATTGTCAAAATCCAAGATGGCTGCTTGTCGGCCATGTTGTTTTCCGATTGGTCCCAAAATGCAATATGCATAACTAGGCACCAAAGGGAACCTACATATGAAATTTGAGAAAGATCCCTTAAGTACTTCCTCAGAAATAGTGATAACAAACTCCAGTTGTCAAAATCCAAGATGGCTGCCTGTCGGCCATGTTGTTTTCTGATCGGTCCCAAAATGCAATATGCATAACTAGGCACCAAGGGGAACCTACATATGAAATTTGAGAAAGATCTCTTCAATACTTTCTCAGAAATAGAGATAACAAACTTCAATTGTCAAAATCCAAGATGGCTGTCTGTCGGCCATGTTGTTTTCCGATCGGTCCCAAAATGCAATATGCACAACTAGGCACCAAGGGGAACCTACATATGAAATTTGAGAAAGATCCCATCAGTACTTTCTCAGAAATAGCGATAACAAGAATTGTTTACGGACGGACGGACGGACGGACGGACGGACGGAGGGAGGGACGGACGGACGACGGACCACGGACGCAGGGCGATTTGAATAGCCCACCATCTGATGATGGTGGGCTAAAAATGTCAGTAAGCTGTCAATAAAGTTAACATACAAGAGTAATAAGTTTTATATAACTGTTTATACATAAAAGAGGAATACGTTTTATATAACTGTGGAAAATACAAGTTACAAATTCATAAAATAAAGTGAGAATAATGAAGTGAGACAAAAATAGGAAATCTATGAGATGAATGCAGCAGAGTAGCAACAACTAACAAAAACATCAATTATATCAGGAAAAACTTTGAATTCATTTAAAAGTATGGTTTATTAGTAACGGTACTTTTCCTCTCCTATCTGATAATATTATACCTACCATTCTCAGTGCAAGGCAGTATACTGTATGAGTTTCAAAGCGTTTCCCTGCACCTTCAAACAGTTTCTGTACATCCGAACCAAACCTCTCCATCACCATGAATCTATATTGTATGTTTGCACGCATATAGGAACCAGTTGCAATAAACTTTGGTAACCCAAGATATTTCAACTTCTTTGTTTTTTTCCATGCTTCAACTTAAAACAATAAAAGTAATGATAATTTGTTATTGCCTCCAATAACAAACAAGGGTTAAAATAACTAAAGGGGCTTGTAATGATCTTAAAACCTTCTCACACATATAAGTTATTCTCTGCAAACAGGTATAATTACAAGATCCTGTGTCATTCAATGGCATCAATAACTTACAGAAAACATCATTATAAGACTTTCACATTTATATTGTCTAATAGACCATTGCTTATGATTGCTTTTTATCAACAATTGTAGCTCCCTTACTACAGCCAAGTCATATATACATTTTCTGTAAGTCTATTAAAATGAAAGCCCATCTTACTCATATCTGCTTTGGCTACTCTCTGATAATAATGGAGTTCACAAAACAATGGTCCATTGGAATGTGGTTCCTGGAATCAAAGAAAAATCATTTCACAAATACAACATAGTGATGTATTCTGCATAAAATACAACTAATCATATATATAGCTGCCCAGGTATAAATGTCCCAGTGTACACAGTGCACAACAAGATTGTACTACAGACACTTAGAGGTTTGATATACACTGTATTGCTGACTTCAAGTTCAATAGAGAAATACAAAACTCCATCATTAAATAGAAATAAATACAATTTCTTAAGTTACAGTGTTGTATAGAGCAACTTAAGCATATGTTTATGGGCCTATACCATTTCTAAACCAGCTTTAGGACATATCACTGCTATTAAATATTTTAATGAATCAACCACAATTTCTCAGGTTATTTAGGTCTCTAGTGCTTAATTAAGTGTTTTTGCTTGATCATACTACTAAGCAAAACTTACAATTTTCACAACATATGGAGCATTTGATTCAACTGGACATCCGTTTTCGTTTGCTGGAAAAAAAACAACGTATTTGACTATATGCATACTGTATATATGAATTTTAAAATTTGCAGTGTCCACTTATACTTTACTATTTGCAGTATTTCCAATATTAACAATTTTTCTATATACATGCGTGTAAAGATTTTACCAAGTACATTTCATTAATCAGAATTGATTTTTTACTTGAATCCTGGAATGTTACATTATCAGAAATGAAATAATTTGTGTCAGAAAGTGTTTATATAATTAACAAGTTTATACTACCTAGATAAATGATACCAAAGTCGTCCCTGGCCAATCTCCTTGTCAAGTTTATACTACCTAGATAAATGATACCAAAGTCCACCCTGACCGATCTCCTTGCCAAGTTTATACTACCTATATAACTAAGACCAAAGTCCACCCTGGAAAGAGATCAAGTTTATACAACCTAAAAAAATGAGACTAAAAGTCCACCCTAGCCAATCCCCTTTCCAAGTTTATACTACCTAGATAAATAAGACCAAATCCTCCCTGGCCGATCTCCTTGCCAAGTTTCCATTCCTTTTTTCGCAGGTCTCCTAGAATCGTCCCAGGTGCAAATGAATCCGGCAATTTCTGAGCTTTAGGTCCTCTGGGCTTTTTAACTCCTGAAATCGGAAAGATCTTAATTCAATTCTCCCTATTTAGAAGATAGGACTGTCCAAAATAATCAACAAAATTATAATAATTAGATTGTATATTTGATTTTGGCTGCCCTTCATTAAACTACTCAGTAGACTACAATTTCATTATCAGTTTATCATAATCAGTCACTTTTTCCAATACTGTAAGAAATATTTTGTACATTAACTCTTGACTTTGTTAATATAGGCAAAGAAGAAAGTTTGATCCACTTTCAGCAGTTAAAGCCACTAGATGCAGTGATTGTGATATAAGATGTCTAAAGTAAATCACTTCTGGTAAGGTAAGAGTTCAAGCGGTTCATGGAAACCAAGTAATTGTGCAGAACTGATGTCAGCAGAAGTACAGATGGACAGTTTCAATCCTGTCTACTCTCTGAACATGAAAATAAGGAGAAAAATTACCAGCACCAGCTGCTGAAGCTTTCCCTCTAGGCATGATGAAAAGTCTGTTAAATAGTACACAGCAGCTGAAAATCAAATAAACAATGTATTACAGCTGTGAAAGGCATTTCAATTTCAACAAATTTTATTATACAAGATCTTATAGTACAAAGGGATTTGACAACAGGCTTAGCCTATATCAGTCTTCTCCCACATACATATGTAAATGACATTTTGATAATATAATATTGATAGAATTTTTCTAGACAACTTGAACAATAGAGCTATATAATTAGGGTTATTTATAACATTTGAACATACACTCATACACTCATACACACATCATTGTAATAGTTTAAGTAGTTTTTCATAGTTTAATGGAATAATTTCTAGTTGAAAAGTATCAAAAGTTCAGGAAATATTTTTATTTATATACGTAAACATTATATATATATATATAAAAAATAGATAATTATACAAAATTTTGTAAAGCAAAAGCGCTTCACCTACCTGACATTGAGAAAGATGAGTATTTTATTGAACAATTATAATGATATACATACATATTAATGAAATATTATATAATTAATTGATTCAATGAGAATTAAAACCTTCTCGAATTAGTTATAAATCTTTCTACATTACTTAAAACAAATTTGTTAAGATCAAGTGAAAGTTCATAGTTACCACATGTTAGTAAGTTAATATCTATAAAACCAACTTGTATAAATATGTCATGTATAAAGTGCCTTATATGGTTGTAATTTGGACAATAGAAGAAGTAATGGTCTAGATCCTCAGAGTAATAACCACAGGAACAGGCTGAATTTGGAATTAGATGATCTATTAATCTGTGATAATTTAAGTTGCTAGCAGAGTTTCTTAATTGGCAAAGAGTGATATTTAATTGTCTAGGTGAGCAAAGTTTAAATAAGTGAGTAGTATCAGTGTTTAAAGGTCTATTTCTATTCAATTTAGATTTAAAAATATTCAGTGAAGGAGCACTAGTTAAGTCTGTTTCAAGGGAGTTCCAAATTTTCATGACATCAATGAAGTAGCTGTTATCATACAAGTTTGTTCTGCATCGAGGAATATTAAAGAATCTATGATTTCTAAGGTTATGATGTGGAGCATTATTGTTAATATAGGGTCTAACAATATCAAATAAATATTCAGGAGTCATTTTGTTCAATATTTTATACATTAGGATAAGTTTATGTTTGCGACGTCTTTCAATAAGTGGTTCTAAATTAGTTTCAATGTAAAGTTTATGATGAGATGTTCCACTTCTTAACCCAGTTATTATTTTCATTGCTTCAATTTGAATTGATTCAAGTAATTTCGACTCTGCAGTAGTACAATTATCCCAAACAGTATCTGAATATTCTAAAATTGGTCTAACATATGAACAATATAGTGTAATTAATGAGTTCCTATCAATTTAATGTTTGAGCATTCTTAAAATGTTTAATCTTTTATAACCTTTTTCATAAATATCTTGAATATGATTGCTCCATGTGCCTTTAGAATTGAATGTGACTCCTAGATGTTTATGTATATCTTTCTCATTCAGAGGCTGATTATCAAAAATAAGTGTTGGATGATTTCTGGTTTTTTTTGTTACGGTTAATGCTATAGTTTTATTTGGGTTGAAGATTATTTTCCATTGGCTAGCCCAGTTGTTGATAGATTCTAAATCCTCATTTAATTCCATACATGGAGTTACCAAGTCATCATCTACAATAACATATAAAGAAGTGTCATCAGCAAATAGCTTTATATTGGTACATACTTCATTAGTTAGATCATTAATAAAGAGTAAAAACAGAAAAGGCCCAAGAATTGATCCTTGAGGGACTCCAGAATTTACATTTTTAAAACTAGATGAATAACCATCATATACAACTCGTTGTCTTCTATTTGAGAGATAATTTTCAAACCAGTTATAGAGATTACCTTTTATGCCATATTTTTTAAATTTATATAATAATCCTTTATGCCAGACTCTGTCAAAGGCTTTGCTAATGTCACAGAAAACAAGTCTTATATCTTTCCCTTCATCTAAAGTTTTTGAAATTGTATTATATACTGTGAGTAACTGATTAATAGTAAAATCATTTTTCTGGAAGCCAGATTGGTGAACACTAATTATATGATGTTTGTTTACATGATTGTACACATACTTGAAAATAATTTTTTCAAGTATTTTAATAAAACAAGGTGTAATTGCAATGGGTCTATAGTTACTAGGATCATCAGTGTTTCCTTTACCTTTATATAAGGCATTTACATTTGAAAATTTCCATGCAAGTGGAATCTTACCAAGGTCTATAGTTTTTTGAAAAAGAATTTTTAAAGGTTTGACAAGTGAGGGTAAAAGATTCTTTACAATTTTAGGTGACAAATTATCAGGTCCTGGTGGTTTATTCTCCTTGATTATTTTAATTTGGTCTATATCTTGTTCAGTGATTTCTATATTATTAAAATCCAAGTGACTAAGGAGAGGTAATTCATCAACAATATCATCAGGATCTTCATCAACTGCATTAGATATGGAAGTAAAAAAATTATTGAGAGCCTCAGCCTTATCAAGAGGATGTAATAATGTATTACCATTAACTGTGAGGGGATTTGAGGTAGATTTATTATTTAGATCACTTATTGATTTGGCTATTTGCCACCATTTTCTAGGAGGAGGATTTTTATCTAATAGAGAATTTTGCATCTTTGTCAAATAATTAGATTTTGCTTCCCGGATTAACTCAATAACTTCATTACGAGAATTTCTGAACTTAAGCCAATCGCTTTCCTTGTTAGTGTTTCTAGCTATTTTATGAACTCTATTTTTCTTTCTTAATCTATTTCTAATTATACTATTCATCCAAGGTTTGTCATTTGGGCGTAATCTTATCTTTTTTGAAGGAATGTAAGTTTCAGCTAATGTTCTAATATTGTTTAATATTTTATCATTAATTACATCTACATCATTGTCATTTCCAATTATTGTTTCCCAATCTAATGTGAAAGGCATGACGCTCAACAGTCTCAAGTTAAAGTTATAATTGCTCATATATCTTTGAGATATGACAGCTAGCCATGTCTATATATATACCATACTTGTATAACAGTTGGCCATGTCGATAAGTATGTACCATGCATGTTTGTATACCATACATTTATAGTGGTTGGCCTTGTCAATAAACATATGTATACCGTTCATGTATGACAGCTGGACATGTTGATACTTTTGATGTAATATTATTAATGTGGCAGTTGACATGCAATCTTAATAACAAGGGGAATATGGAAAATGACAATTTAGAAAGATTTGAAATATCATTTTTAGTAGTAACAATTCTACTAACAAATTCATACTCAAACTGACGTACAATTATAATAGGTGTGTTTCCGCAATTTTGTGGTTTTCCCCAACCTGATGAGACTGATTTCATACGATGATACACATAGAACACATGATACCGTCATACAAACAGGACTGATAGGATATTTATAAAATGCATCGCTGGTCCTGCTTGCGTTATATTTTTCCAATCATCTTTACCTAATGCATGTCTTTTCAATATCTTTGCTTCAAACACAAAACAATAACAAATCTGCAACTTCCGTCATGTGTTTCAAAAAATTCCGCCAAAGTGATTATGAGAAATGAGACATCATTGGTTCGTGTTTTCTATCGACAACCAATCACTCCTCCGTTCACAATTTGTTTCATTTAGGTCAAGTGCGCTTGCGTCAATCAAACATGGAGGATGCACGAGTCGGATGAGGTGGCTAGACGTAGATTATTTATTTCCATTTATATAACACGAACTTGTGGTTAGGAACAAATAAATTCACGAAGATGTAAAAAGAGAAAATGACGGATTCTTCAGGGACTGTGGACTCTGTCGTCATAGGTGACACGGGGGATGATCGATGTGTCGGACCAGCTGGAACTGCCCCCTCGATGGACGACACCGACATGCAGGAAGTAAACAAATCTGCTACAGGTGCCGAAACAAACTCGACCGAAGATA
Organism: Pecten maximus; assembly: GCF_902652985.1. Classification (NCBI taxonomy): domain Eukaryota; kingdom Metazoa; phylum Mollusca; class Bivalvia; order Pectinida; family Pectinidae; genus Pecten; species Pecten maximus. Next base: position 27,472,727 of record NC_047017.1, on the reverse strand, counting down.
CGGGTGATGGGAATAACAAGAAGGCAGGGTCAACAAAGAAAAGTATATGTTTTCGAGAACCACACGCCATAGCAAGCTATTCGGAAGCACCTGATCCCTGGAAACATGGTAAATGGCAAATGGAAGATCTAAAGTACAGTGGAGCTGTCAGTGTCAAATGACAAGCTGACTGACAAAGTGTCATTTTAAGGTCTATTTCATGCCATTGTGCATAGTTTTGGTATAAATATCCATTTAGTCAGTACAAGATTTTGGATATGGTTGTAATGGTTACCTAATCAAAAGTGATTGATCAAGTTTTCTCTGACCTGTCACCTCATCAGACGATTAGGACAAAGCTAAGATATAGGATGTGGTACATGAGCATCTCCTGTGAATCAGCAGAACTACCTGACACTATCAGTTGTTTTTATGTCTCAGGATGCTGACAAATAATATCAGAGCTTCAGATTGACGGTGCACCTGTGCCAATTCCGTATAAATTTATAATATGACACATGACCTTGTTTTTACATGGCCATGGGCCCACCAGCACCATGCAAATATATATATCCTAAAATGAAAGTAGTTCAGTCTGCAAATTTGGTCCTCATTCCATAAGATCATACAACCGAAAAGCACATATTACGAATATGACAGAAGAATTACATAGCTCTGTCATGGACAAGTTTGTCATTGAAAAAAAAGAAGAATCGAATCGACAAGAAGATTCTTTGAATATAAGAATTATAGTGTCAAAATGTAAACTTGAATGGGTATTTGCATTTTCATAGAATTATTTTGGCTCGTAAACTTGAATGGGTATTTGCATTTTCATAGAATTATTTTGGCTCGTAGCGAATAGACTCGGCCATCACGATTTGGGTCAGCAGGTTTGCTGTTTATAGTGAAGAATTGAACGTTCAATGGCCAGAGTATCTGTGTCACAAAAATTTCATCTGAAAGTTGTAGACATGCAATTTACAGATATCGGCTCGGCAGCTGTGTTTTTGGGCCCGGAAATGGGGTACCTGCAGCTGTCATCCGATGTTTAAAAGTTTGTTTTTAACAATGTTCAGTTGGATATTAAAGTAAATGGTGGAGTTATGATCATGAGAAACCCTAGGAATTTCACTTCAGGTAATGTGACACCAAAACTCCAGCCAACTAATTCAAAATTAAAATTATTTCCCACACCATCTGGATTGCCAGACGTTATTTGATATCCGACTGATATACATGTATAAAAGAAAAAGTCAATAAAGCCATCAGAATATTTGGCCTTATATTGATCATACTGAATTTACTCCATATCTATATATTCCAACAGTTTTCATGAATATTTAATTAGTCCACCACCTGATTTTGATTTTGATGTTCAGGATGCATGCTGATTGGAAAAATATATATAATGTTATGTAATCTTCAGGGATCATGGAATACTGTCACTTTTAATATGATGATTGCCTTACACTGGGATTGATAAGATAACACCTTTGGAAAGAGGTGCTGGACTATGTAGATCAGGCCAAGAGCTAGGTGCTATGATCACCTCTGATCTGAAGTGAGCGGGAGGTTGTTTCATGTTAGTAACATTAACAGTTCCCTCGGTTTTCCGAGTCATAACCTTAAAAGTATCGTCCACCAACAGCAACAGTAAGGCCTACAAAGTCCTTATCAGGACAAATCTTAGCAACTCCAATTCAAATGGTGTCAGAGAATTCCACGTTTTCATATGCACATACTAATGTGCTCTGGCCTACACCAGACATGGTGTCAGGACGAGAGGAAATTCGGGCTAGACTGGACTTTATTTCATTGAAAATCACACCTCTTTTGCATATAATAAACAACTTTTGTTTGAACAGTTTTCATTTTTTCAACAGATTACTTGGTATATATTTTGTACCTTCAAAAAAGATGATTTTGGTCACTCCAAAATCGGTAAAAAAAAAAAAAATGGCAAAAAAAAAAACCCAACGAAAGTTGCATAATAAGCAAAATAGGTGCAGTTTTCAAAATCCAAAAGTTTGATATACATGTACATGTATATATATAAAATCTTTTCAGCTGAGGTCTGGAACAACAAAGATTTGACAACAGCTTACAGACATGGATGTGAACAAAATAATGTGCGACCTTTGACTAAGGTTTTGAATCAGCTGCAAGTAAGATTATTTTAACATTTATATGTATTGATACTATAATAGGATTGTTTTAACTTTGTCAATTTCATCCATTGTCTTCTTGACATGAGAAGTACAAACATTTTTAGAATAAATTTCTTTTCGCCTTATTTAATTGTAATGATATTTGCTTTTTCATGCAGCCTATAGTCTAAATAAGCCAATATTCCCAATGGAAATCCATGTTCATGTAATATTTTAACTAGTGACCTCAGTTTTCCTAGAAAAAACAACCCCCAAGATTTATACATATATAATTATGCACCATAGTTATAAGTGTAATATATAATTATACACACGTACATATACTTTGTTGATGACTTTCAGGGTATACATAACACAGGAGAGAGGCATGAACTCTTTTCCCTCAAGGGTACGTATTGATTCAGAATTAAATTGTAAAACTTGTTACTTGCTGATAGCCTGATATTGATTAAAAGAACCTGACCTGAGGTACAGTATGTAAAACTGCCGAAGTGTAGAAACATAAATATCAAATATACTGACTGCTATTATAACTGTTAATATATTCTACTGGAGAAACTTCTCACCTTTTGCATACTTAGGGATTACACTTTCATTTTTTAGAAAACCTCATTCTCATTTTATATGTTTCATCAGTCAAAATACTAACATCACAATTTCTTGTATTATTACATAAAAATCAGTCACGAGGTAATTGAATGCTTTTCATTTTCCCAAATTAACACCAAAAGCCACATCTTATAAATCATTACAGTGTAATTAGTGTAATAGCTAGTGGTGGTCGATAGGGGACATGCATTACTGTAGCAATACTCTGTATGCCTGTTCAGTTTGATTGTCCTCAACTTCCTTTATCCTTGTGTGTTTATGGTTATATATCAGAATATTAGTGTAATTTCTGATGATTGAAATATATAGATCATCATGTTATGCATATTTTTACTAGGTCATCTGTGGGAGGTTGAGGTGACATTTACACGTGGGAAACATGACTTTAGAGGTTAAAAAATGTCTTCAAACATTTACAGATGAGAAACTTGATTTTGCATTGATATAGGTGAGAAACTTGACATTCGCCACTGTGAGAGTCTAGAGGAAGTATTCCGGAGAGTGCAGTTCAAGTGTATTGACTTTGAAGCCTGTCATCTGGATGATGAGGTACGTACCAGTGTAGATGAGGCTCTGTTTGTTATTGATGTGTCTGACATCCATGGCACATGTTATACTAATTTTCCAATTCGACCTAAAATGCCAGTTTTTCCCCAGTTTAGAGCCAGGTGACAATTCCGGAAATAGTCGGCGAAATCCCTGGTTGATCAGGTTGCAAGTCTGCATGTTTATGTCGTTACTTACTTCTGGTATAAGGGTAGGTCCAATTTCAGCTACCTGGTACTGTATGTACATTTATAGCAAAGGTGGTAATTCACATTTACATGTTTGATATAGGTTCATTTAACTACATAATATGTACTCCTATACGTATATGAGGTCTTATTCCACCCGATTACATTGGTGGATATTGCGACCTCATATCCCATCAGCATGTTTTTCTTGTAGCTGCCAGCGCCCTGATTCTAGGGCATGACAAAAAAGTGTCATAAACCATCTAAAACGATAATTCATGTTAACAAATATGTGTACGCTTACTTGTTGATGAAGTATCAATCCATTTATGCACAAACTGTTGATGGACACCTCTGAAATATGATTATATCCACAATAATTCACTTGCAACCTACTGTGTTCAAATATGGGGTCACTAAAACAACTTTGCTGTTCCGGTAATTATAAAATACGGAATACAAATAAAACGGATAGCGTGACGCAATATTTTCACAGCGTTTTGTTTGTTTCGTCTATTTCAACTCCAAATTTGGATAAACCGGAAACAACCTCGAGAGGTCACAATCAAAACTAGTATGGCGGTATATACAAATGGGACCTATGCTTAAACGACAAAAGAGGCTAATAATCACTGATCTTGGATATAGATACGGACACGTTGTGTAACTTTGTGTATTTATGATAGATAAATAGAATAAGGTAGGTCAGATCATATGAAATGTGAGTAAAGATAACTTTTAAACGACTTTAATTAGGTGGGTCACAGCAACAGGTTTTACGTGCGGTGGTAATTAGAGGTTACATGACAGCCTGTCAAAAGCTTCCTGTCGTGTAAACCTCTAATATTATTGGAGTACATAATATGATGCTTGAGTATAATACCAAACACTAGGGTTAATGTCTGTATTGTCAGTTAAGAAATAAAACAATAGTATCATTTTGACAGAATCTGAACTCGTATTGATTTTACATCTTTAAATTGAATATTTTGAACACATCAAGAAGATAAACTAAAAAATGTGCTGTATTAATTAATATCTTTTAAATAGAGTTTTAAAACTCAGTAAGTAATTAATCATGGAACTTATCTGAAAAACTATTTAACCAATAAGTGTCTTTCACAGAGATGTTCTTATGGTACATTACATCATATTTATAACAATTACACTACAACAGAGTATTAAGCATCACATATTTCTTGTGAACAAAAATGTCCAAATAAAATTGACTAATTAGTAATTCGAGTCAGACCAATAATCAATCATAAAAATACAAACTGATTTCCAATACTATCTGTTGCTCGGTTTGACATGATTGAGTTTTATGTTATTGGTTGTTTCAGACATCTGTGGCTCTGTTCGACATGATCAAGTAGTACGTTGTTGTTTCAGACATCCGTGGCTCTGTCTGACATGATCCAGTATTACGTTGTTGTTTCAGACATCCGTGGCTCTGTTCGACATGATCGAGTATTATGAATCTGCTTGCAAAGTCAACATGTCATTCAATAAGAACATATCTGTGCGAGGATGGCAATCATGTTCTCGAATGATCAGAAAGGTTGGTGCATAGTTTGAAAACTTTTTCTTCATAATATCTAGTTTGTCAAAATTAAATGCACTGTAATGACCATTTAATGCTCTATTTCAGTATTTAATTGTTATTGTTCGAATCTAACGTTTTGTTTCACTGCATTTTAACTGATTTCTGTCATTATATCAAAACATTTGTGACTTCTGGGATATGTTTTAGAAAGTTTGAGACAATAAAAAAAATTCTTGTCACAAAATTGTCATTTAACAATGTTTATGTTACAATAATGATATAATTGATCGGAAATGTTTATTGTAGACACCATGCCTGTACTTCCTTGATGCTAGAAACTGTGATTTAAATGATCGGTTGATCCCTGTGATGGGTCGAGCCTTGAGGATGGGATCATTCCTTACCACCCTACATCTGGAGAGTACTTCTTTATCAGGCAGGCCCCTAGTCATACTAGGTAAGTCAGATGATATCTGTTGGAACTGTTGCGTCATGTTACAATGTGGTAATATCAACAGTATTTAATTTGAGATTACTGTTCTAAATACGCACTCATAAAAATATCAATTCACTGTGCTTTGTTCCGTATAAATGAAAATTGAAATTTCACAATCTGATATCTTGTATTTATAATCTTTCTTAATTGATATTATATCGAATTTCATCATGGCGTTCCAATAGTTTTTATAATCCATGCAACATAACATCTGATTGGTCAAGATAATATGTGGCAGACAGTTTATGACCTCAATGGCCTTGACACATCATTACATTGATAAGCAATGTAACAATATTGTAACCCAACAAGGTGACCAGGCCCAAGTTTGAGGTCAAATATTGTATAACAAGGAGTAAACCAACCAAATTTTGTACCTTTGAAATGAATTTTTTTTATAACATAATCAAATTTGCACAGAATTAAAGAGTCAACTGATCTAGAGGTCACTGGGTCAAAGGTCAAGGCAAAATTTTAATCTTTTCATGTCTAATGAACATTTTGTTATGACTTTATGAAGAAGAGTTGCTCAGAATAAAAAATCAAATAGTAAATTAACTGACCAAAGATCAAGGTCACAGGGTCAGGTCATTTGGTTCCAAAGTTCAAAGACAAATTTGATTTTGTATAATAACCCTAACTGTTATTGGAGTGTTGATTTTTAGGTTCATGATCAAATGAAATAAATTCTGGCTAACAATTGTTTTTTATACTGGTATTTACATTTCTATTAGCCCAGCAAAAATGTAGATGAAAATAAACAAGAGTCACATCATAGTACATGTATAATGTATGGATTCTTCCATGACGTTATGGACGGAGATGGCTTCTTGATGATTATGTGGGATATATATATATATAGCAACATGGCAAGGGCTTTTGTTGACTTGTCAGTAAAATGAATATACCCGATCTACATTCAAGGTCACAACGATGAAATGTTTTAAATGTTAGTTTAAAAGCAACGTCATCTAGGCAGACGGGCCTCTTGCTGTATAAGGTAACAATATGAACTGTCTTGTTTAATTCAGTGGCTGCCTTGAAGATGAATGAGATCTTGATGGAGTTGTTCTTGGCTGACAACCGTTTGATGCCCAGTGATGGGATACAACTAGGAAACCTGCTTAAGTACAACCACAAACTTCAGCTGCTGGATATCAGGAACAACCACCTCCAGGTATAATAATAATAACAACCACCTCCAGGTATAATAATTATAACTACCCCAACTTCAGATTTGATTAATAACATATGCCTTCAGGTACAATTAGTAACATACACCTAAGTGTATAAGTAAAATACACTTACAGGTGCAATTAGTGCTCATTAACTACGGTTACAATTAGTTACAACACCTATAGCTAGTAACATACACCAACAGGTACAAGTGGTAACATATACACTAAGGTACAATTAGTAACAAACACACACATGTACAATTAGTGCCCAATAAATACTGGTACAATTAGTAGCAACACTTACAGTTAGTAACATATCACTACAGGTACAGTAGTAACATTCACATACAGGTACAGTTAGTAACAACACCTACAGTTAGTAACATACACATACAGGTACAGTTAGTAACACATACAGGTACAGTTAGTAACACATACAGGTACAGTTAGTAACAACACATACATTTAGTAGCATACACATACAGGTACCGTTAGTAACACATACAGTTAGTAACATACAGGTACAGTTAGTAACACATACAGTTAGTAACCTACAGATAGAGTTAGTAACAACACATACAGTTGGTAACATACACATACAGGTACAGTTAGTAACACATACAGTTAGTAACATACACCTACATGTACAGTTAGTAACAACACATACAGCTAGTAACATACACCTGTAGTTAGTAACATACACCAACAGGTACAGGTGGTAACATATACACTAAGGTACAATTAGTAACAAACACAAACATGTACAATTAGTGCCCAATAACTACTGGTACAATTAGTAGCAACACTTACAGTTAGTAACATATCCATACAGGTACAGTTAGTAACAACACCTACAGTTAGTAACATACACATACAGGTAGTTAGTAACAACACATACAGGTAGTTAGTAACACATACAGTTAGTAACATACACATACAGATACAGTTAGTAACATACACATACAGTTAGTAACATACAGGTACAGTTAGTAACATACACATACAGGTACAGTTAGTAACATACACATACAGGTACAGTTAGTAACATACACATACAGGTACAGTTAGTAACACATACAGTTGTAACATACACCTACAGGTACAGTTAGTAAGTAACATATCCCTACAGCTACATCTAGTAACATATACCTACAGGTACAGTTAGTAACATACACCTACAGGTACTGTTAGTAACAACACATACAGTTAGTAACATACCCCTATATGTACAGCTAGTAACATACATACACATACAGGTACAGTTAGTAACAACACATACAGTTAGAAACATACACATACACATACAGTTAGAAACATACACATACACATACAGTTAGTAACATCACCTACAGTTAGTAACATACACATATTCTATTTACAGGATATTGGAGAAGGCCATATGTGTGACGATCTGTGTGATCAGAACTTTAAGAATACTGGCCTGTAGGTGCTTGTGTTATGGAATAACTAAATCTCTTATTACAGGATATTGGAGCGAGTCATGTGTGTGATGGTCTTTGTGAGCAAAACCAAGGTACTGGCCTACAGACACTTGTATTATGGAATAACCAGATCACCTACAATGCCATGACAGCTGTGGGCAAAGCAATGGTAAGTTGGGATTTTGAATCTTCTAACATAGTTTTACCATGTTACAGAATCTAGATCTAAACATCAATGCTGGTATTTGTTAAGGCATTTCATCTTTTGTAAACCTGGTCTTATTATTCCGTCGCAACAAGTCAGCTAGGGGATATAGGAATAGCTTGTACGTACTTCTGTATGTAACCAAAGAATGTCCTCACTCTACTGACTTCATTAATGATCAAATTGCCCTGATACGTCATACATTTGCTCACTTTCATCATCTCATCTATGAATTTGTGTTTCAACCACCTGGGGTCAAAAATTAGGCAAGTCTTACTATAAATAGATTTTATACGTCTTCTCTACAGACTTCATTAATGATCCATTCATCATGAAATTTCAAACACTTACTCACACCCATCATCTCTTGTAAGAGTTTGAGTTTCAACCACCCTGGGTCAAAACTGAGGTCTACTATAGATATATTTTTGTGGTCCTTGTCCTCACTCTACAAACTTCAATAACGATCCAATTTTCCTCAAACTTCATACTCTTATTCACAACCATCAGCATCTAATGCACACTGCACATGCACACTGTATTTTAACCACCAGGGGGTCAAGATTGAGGTTACTGTTAACTCTTTCCGTACTCACGACGACTACACACGTCACAAAAACGTGCTCTTGTATCCTTCATGACGACTACAAACGTCGCAATTAACATGTCTTCCATCCTTTGTGACGACTCAAATCGTCGGAAAACATCGTAAAAGATGTTGATATTACTTGCTGGTTCAGCATAGTCATACGAAGGAATTGACACAGAAATTATGTTTTTAAGAAATAAGAAGCAATGTAAATATTGTTTTGATGAATTATTTTACGTACCAGAAGCATATTCATTCGTTAAGATTGTCTATTTCAAATAATTCTGCCGGTTCATGCCGGGTTGTTTACATAGCTACAAAATGGCGGCCTCAAATTTACTTTCCTTTTCTGCGAGATTGTGGAGGTGTTAAACACAATAAAGCTATTAAAAACGATAGAATATATATAATTGAGTAACGTTTATCATCAAAATAAGTAAGAAATACGTAAAATATTTTTACACAACGAAAAAAACGATGTTTTGGCTGCAAGATTACTTGCACACATGTGACACATGTGCCGATCAACATGTCATTTCCCCGCGATTCTGCCTGGTGATTTTGCCGTATTTCAAAGGAAAAATTGGGTAAAAGAATTTCCGTACTCAGAACTCGTTCCATATGATAAACTTCATTTAATATTAGGCATCACACAACAGTAAAAGATCGTTTTATCGACGTCTGATGTGATAGCCATACACTCCAATACACAAATGACCTACCCAGCATTCACTTCCGGTAGCGACTGCGAAATTTGAATGAGTACGTAAAGGGTTAATGTAAATAGATTTTTTTAAAGGCCATGCTCAACAGACTTAATTAATTGCCTGATTGTCCTGAAAATTGACTAACAATCATCATTCTTTGTACCAGATCATGACAGGTTTCAGCCATGTAGGATCGAAATTGTAGCCATTGTTACTATCAATAGATGTTCATTGTCCATGCTCTACCAACTTTGTTGATTATCAAATTGTTACGTTACTTCAAACTCTTGTTCACAGTTATCAATCCATACCATCTTTTTGGGGTATTGGTCAATGTTGAATAGCAAAGGGATTTGTATCATAGGAGATGCCTTGCTGCAAAGCCAGGGGAAATTGTTGATTTCATCCATCTTTTATACACTTTATTTTAAGAAATGTTTTTGAATTTTGATGTTAGATTTAGTAGGGTTATGATATTTGAGAGTGATCTTTTTTGTTTCAGGCTACCACTGATAGTGTGGAGACAATAAATCTTGGCCATAACAATGTCACCAATGAGGGAATCCACCATATGAAGGATGGCCTTCTGAAGTCCAAGTCTCTACTGCGGATAGGTCTACAGGGTACCAAGGTTACATGTGAAGGTGAAGGTCACTCGATATTCAGAATGAAGACTGGTGCAATATTGAAAAAGGAGCATTTGAAACTTCTGAAAATCTTTTGCTAATTTGGTCAAATCCAAGATGGCCACTATTACAACATATAGCATCATCAGATGGTGGGCTATTCAAAACTCTTTATCTGTGGTCTGTCTGTCTGTAAACAGTCCTTATTATTTCTATTTCTTGAGAAGTAATGGAAGGATATTTCCAAACTTAACTTCATAAGTACCCCCCGTTTAGGTTCCCCTTTGTTCCTAGTTGTGCTCTTTCAATTTTGAATCTGATCCGTGAAACAAAATTGATAGACTGTCATCTTTGAATTTGACAGTTGAAGTTTGTTCTTGCTAATTTCCTGAGAAGTACTGAAAGGATATTCCTTAAACTTAATCTGTAGGTTCCCTGTGGTTCTTAGTTGTGTCTTTTTAATTTTAAATCTGATCTGTGAAACAAAATGGCTGACAGACTGTCATCTTTGATTTAGATTGTTGAAGTTTGTTCTTGCTATTTCCTGAAAAATACTGGAAGGATATTTCTCAAACTTAGTTAGTAGTGCCCATTCAATTTTTAGTCTGATCTGGAAAAAACATAGTGGACAGGCAGCCATCTTATATTTTGATAGTTAAAGTAACGAATCTTTATTTTATTTAACAGAAAATTCCTATTACAATGTAGTTCTCTTTAAATATATTTCATTTTTATTTCCCCATTGTTATTGAATGATTAAAATAGAGAAAAAGATAAGTCTTAAATAGAACCAATGAAGATCATTCATTTGTGGGATACCAATATTCCTCTTGGATCTCTAGTTTTGGAAACAGTAATAGTTGAATTTTTAGTTTTGCTTGTAGAATTTAATACAAATGTAGTAGAAACCTCTTATTAATCTTGAATAAAGCCTATCAATCATGTTTTTTTCCCAAGAACTGGTACCTTTTTATTCATAAAATACCTTAACCCAGAAATTAGATACTGTCGTTTCTGAGATAAAAAATTTATATTAAACTAGCGATTGCATTATGTAAGAAGTTGTCTTGATGGCAGAAAAATAATTTCTGTGTGCTGGTGTATTGTACAGGTGCTGTAGCCTTAGCTGAGGTGATAGCTGACAGTCCACGCCTACTCAGACTCGACCTTAGGGAGAATGAGATTAAGACAGCTGGCTTAATGGCCCTCTCTCTGGCTCTCAAAGTCAACGAGACAGTCACTAGACTGGACATGGACCGTGACACCAAGCGAGAGTCGGTAAGTAGGAAGGACTAGGTGTCTGTATGTATCATGTATAGATATCAAGGAAGGAGTCTCACCATGAGTATTGGAAGATACACTTTTTTTCCTCTCAGACTGACAATATTCACAATAATACATCAACAACATACATTGCTGTCAACTAGTTCTATCCACCTGAGGTTTTCCTTGAATGGTCAATAAATTGATGCATGATTTCTTCATTAATGCAAAAATTAAAGCATGATGTAAACATCTTTTGTAGGGAATGAAGGATTTTGCGGAACAACAGAGGCGACTGCAACAAGACATCGGTAATTTTCTGGAAAGAAATCAGGGCCTGGCACGTAAACGAACCGAGGAGGAGAGACTCAACCTGGAGAGGACTATCAAGGAGGACACTCGACCTGGCCGATCAGACTCTATCATTGAGCCAGCAGAGTCTGCCAAGGAGGATGCCCAAACCATTGCATCATTTGATAAAATAAAGCGTCCAATGCTCCTTGTGATGGAGGACAAAGCAGCTCAAAAAACGCTGGACTCTCCACATGTAAAGCCAGAGGATTTGCCAAGTAGTGATGATGAGGATGGAGCTGTTCTGCCTTCCAATAAAACCTTGGCAAAGGCAGCAGCTCCTCCAGCAGAACTTCTACTCAGTCCACAGTACTGCACAGTCAAAGCTAAAAAACTGTTCACAGTTTCACGTGTGGCAGGGCCACCTCAACTTCCCCTTCCCAATGCAAGCATGAGTGCTGGTCACTCTGCTTCCTCCCGACTGGACACTGTCCTGTCCCCCTCCGATACCAACGACCTGATCTCAAACATCAGTAATGGAACACATGTCGTGTCTCAGGGACTCTCATCCAAAAACATCACAAGTCCTTCTGATGTTAGCCTCAGTATACAGGCAGAAAGTGTTAGTCACATCATCGGGGAAATAGTCACACCAGACACAAAGGAAAATGGAGAAGTAACATTCCAGGAAAATGTACAGAAATCTGGTTTAGATTCTGACAGTAAGTCATGTAAGGATGTGGAATCACATGATATAGTGACACATGGAAATACAACATCTGACAGAGGAGAAAGTAAGTCCAGTGTTAACGAGTGTGTCACTCCCAGCAATAGTGAGGTGGAGACTGTTAACGAGTGTGTCACTCCTAGCAATAGTGATATGGGGGTGAACAAGTCTGCTGTTGTGCAGACAAGTGATAGTGTCTGTGATATTAGTAAACAGAGTGACGAGGCTTCTGGCCATCTTGATTGTGCAATAGATGATGTGAGTAAGGGAGATAACTCTGGTAACGTTGATAGTGTAGCTGACAAAAGTATACCAGAGTTAGATGTTTCATATTGTGATCAAACTGAACAGAATGGAAAGAAAAGTGATGATATGAGTGAGGATTCTCGAGGCATTCACACTTTGTCTAAAAGTTTACCTTGTGATAAACTCAAACAAGAGAAGGACTCTGGTATAGGGAGTTACGAAAATGATCGTGATTGGACAAGGCTTGATGCTCCCAGTAAAGGGTTGAAAACCAATGGTTGTGACACTCAAAAAGATGGACCAGGTTTACCTATCAACAACCCTGATTTTTACACTGATTTATCATTCAATGGATTAACACAAGAATTAGCTAGTGCTCTGGAAAATTTGGATGTAGACTCGACTGGAGGAAAGGAGGGCTCAGTTAATACTGGTTAGTATATACTAACTGCAATGTAGCAGTAACACTTCAGGGTGGGGTATAATAACACTTCAGGGTCGACAATATAAAGTAACACTGTACCACATGCACGGTAGTAACACTTCAGGGTGGTTTGTGTTTGTTTTTGTTTAACGTCCTATTAACAGCCAGGGTCATTTGAGGATGTGCCAGGTTTTGGAGGTGGAGAAAAGCCGAAGTACCCGGAGAAAAACCACCAGCCTACAGTCAGTACCTGGCAACTGCCCCACATAGGTTTCGAGCTCGCAACCCAGAGGTGAAGGGCTAGTGATAGAATGTTGGGACACCTTAACCACTCGGCCAACGTGGCCATCCTCCAGGGTGAATTATATATAGTAACTATATACCATTTTATAAAGTAATACTGTGTACTACAGTAGTAACACTCCAGGGTGGATCATATATTGTAAGACTTCCATGATCAGGGTAGATTATATATAGAAACACTTCCTGGTGGATTATACATGTATATATATAGAAACACTTCAGGGTGGATCATATATATATTGTAAGACTTCCATGATCAGGGTAGATTATATATAGAAACACTTCAGGGTGGATTATATTTAACACTTCAGAGTGGATTATGTATAGTAACATGTTGGAGTGGATTATGTATAGTAACACTTCAGAGTGGATTATGTATAGTAACACTTTGGAGTGGATTATATATAGTAACACTTCAGAGTGGATTATATAAAGTAATACTGTGTACCACAGTAGTAACACTCCATAGTAACACTTTAGGGTTCGGTATATAGTAACACTTCAGGTTAAGGTATAAAGTTACACTTCATGGTGACCATGGGGTATATAGTAACACTTCAGGGGGGAGTATATAGCTATAGTAACACTTCAGGATGGGGTAACACTTCATGGTAGGGTATAGGCATATAGTAACAATTCAGATTAGGGTATATAGTAACAATTCAGTTTAGGGTATAAAGTAACACTTTAGGGTGGGCTAATAACAATTCCGGTAATTTCAGGGTGGAATGTATATATATATAGTAATAATACCGGGTGATCAGGTATACTTATTTTAATCATATATTTATGCTAATAATTTATATCTTCCATAACTTGTTTATAGAAGATTATCATTAGCAATAACAGATTCGATACACACGTGGTTATAATTAATGTTAACATTTTAATTTACTGCAAGAATCAATGCTATATGTCATATGCATTTTACTGTCTTTCCTATTTTTCAGGAGAAAACTCAAATGCCAGTGACGATAATTTTGAGAAAGAACTGGATGCAATGTTAGCAGATGTGAAAAGTGGATCCAACTTAAACTTACCTTCCTGTAAGCATACATTATACATGGGTGATACCTTCCTGTAATAAGCATACATTATACTTGGGTGATACCTTCCTGTAAGCGTACATTATACTTGGGTGATACTTTCCTGTAATTAGCATACATTATACATGGGTGATACCTTCCTGTAATTAGCATACATTATACTTGGGTGATACTTTCCTGTAATTAGCATACATTATACATGGGTGATACCTTCCTGTAATTAGCATACATTATGCATGGGTGATACCTTCCTGTAAGCGTACATTATACATGGGTGATACCTTCCTGTAATTAGCATACATTAATCATGGGTGATACCTTCCTGTAAGCGTACATTATACATGGGTGATACCTTCCTGTAAGCGTACATTATACTTGGGTGATGATACCTTCCTGTAATTAGCATACATTATACTTGGGTGATACCTTCCTGTAAGTTTACATTGTACATGAGTAATGATACCTTCCTGTAATTAGCATACATTAATAATAATTTATACATGGGTGATACCTTCCTGTAAGCATACATTATACTTGGGTGATAGCATACATTATACATGCATGAGTAATGATACCTTCCTGTAAGCATACATTATACATGGGTGATACCTTCCTGTAATTAGCATACATTATACATGGGTGATACCTTCCTGTAATTAGCATACATTATACTTGGGTGATGATACCTTCCTGTAATTAGCATACATTATACTTGGGTGATACCTTCCTGTAAGTGTACATTATACATGGGTGATACCTTCCTGTCAGCGTACATTATACATGGGTGAAACCTTCCTGTAATTAGCATACATTATACATGGGTGATACCTTCCTGTAATTAGCATACATTATACTTTGGTGATACCTTCCTGTAAGTGTACATTATACATGGGTGATCATACCTTCCTGTAATTAGCATACATTATACATGGGTGATACCTTCCTGTAATTGTACATTATACATGGGTGATACCTTCCTGTAAGCATACATTATACATGGGTGATACCTTCCTGTAAGTGTACATTATACATGGGTGATACCTTCCTGTAATTAGTATACATTATACATGGGTGATACCTTCCTGTAATTAGCATACATTATACATGGGTGATACCTTCCTGTAATTAGCATACATTATACATGGGTGATATCTTCCTGTAATTAGCATACATTATACATGGGTGATACCTTCCTGTAAACGTACATTATACATGGGTGATACTTTCCTGTAATTAGCATACATTATACATGGGTGATACCTTCCTGTAAGCATACATTATACATGGGTGATACCTTCCTGTAAGCATACATTATACTTGGGTGATGATACCTTCCTGTAAGCATATGCATTATACATGGGGAAAATTAGTTTATTTAGAAATATAATTTGGGGCGTTCTGGCGGCTTTAACAGACACCTCTACTGTAGAGCATTATAATACTACAGCAAAAATATCCCATTATGTATATTAGGTTATGTGGGGGCTTTTCTATTATCCTTCATGTATTACTTTTACTACTACATTTTTTTTAATTTTTAGCAAAGTAGTAAACAGTAATGAAAGTCTTATGACTGTTATATTAGGACCCAATTCATGCAAGGGCCTTTTGTTGTTTGCAGATTTCAGTTGTCTACTGATCTTACTAAAGCCTGTTTCACATGATGATTTATGTATTGCTTATGTTAATATTGTATCACAAAAGTGATGATTTATGTATTGCTTATGTTAATATTGTATCACAAAAGTGATGATTTATGTATTGCTTATGTTAATATTGTATCACAAAAGTGATGATTTATGTATTGCTTATGTTAATATTGTATCACAAAAGTAATCCACATATGATATATCATTCATTGTAACATTCAACATTTACAGGTTTGGTGACAAGTAAAGAGGAAGTTACAAAGGACTGTACGGCAACAGAAACGTAACACTGGACTACAACTGTATCTACACTCAAACAGGACTGTGACAGAAACATAACACTGGACCATAACTATATCTACACTCCAACAGGACTGTGACAGAAACATAACACTGGACCATAACTATATCTACACTCCAACAGGACTGTGACAGGAACGTAACACTGGACTACAACTATATCTACACACCAAGAAAACTGTAGCAGTGAACAGCCAGGGTCATAGAATACAAGAGAAATGAATTTGATAAGAGAGGTATTATCAGTGAACAGTCATGCCTATACTATACAGCCATGAACATTATTTCACCATATCAGATTTTAATGGCGTACGAAGACCACGGCAGCAGGTGGAGAACTGCTCTTCATTAATTTCTGTTCTCTAATCAATCCAAATAGAGCTGTAGAGCAATGCAACAAGCAGATGTATAATTTTATTAGAGTTTTCAGCCCAAATTTTACACTCATGGGTCAGGAGACAAGTGATAGTTGTGTCTTGACTTGAGTGGTACTGGTGTCAAGAGATGAATGGTTCTAAAACTTGTGTCATAAGTTCTGATTCCAATATATAGTGCTGTTAAATAAAGCATACAATGGTATAAATATATCTTCAAAAAGCAATAGCAATTTTAAAATCCAGGTTATTGGAATACTTATATTTCACATTGATATTTGTTGTAACAGATATAAAAATCCAAGATAGCAGAGTTTGTCACGGGTATTAAATACTTGGCAGTCTTTGTCACAGATATATTGCTTGGTTGTAATTATTACGAAATATAACAGTTGACTTGGATTGCATTGGCAGTCCTTTGATTGTAAGATGAAACTATTTACTATGAGAAAAATCATTCAATGCAAAAGTTGTAGTAAATGTAAAGGAAATATTTATAATATTGTTGTGATCTTGATATAGTGTTTTTTCCTGATATTCAGGGTATTACTGTATAAAGAAACTGGGTGAGTTCATCTGTTCTATGTATGGTAATTAATGAGTATGTTAAAACAATGCAGTTGTTATTAAGTTGATGTGTATCCTATATATACTTAAGGATGTGTTTATAGAATCGTCAGGTCAAAGTTTAAACCATGCACAAGGTTCCAGTCTTTCATTTTCTTTATTGTTTACTGTTGAGTGATGTTACTATGACAGATCGATTGGTTGTGTGGTTACAATATCACAACACTCTTTTGTCTAGATTGTCTGTAACACTATTGTTTTGTAGCTGTAGTAATGAATACTCTCTGATAATAGTGTGGAAATACTAAGTGCTAGCTGTCATTCCTTCCTGCCAAAGTTAACACTATGACAATGACATTATACTATCATATGACTGTCTGCTTAATTGTTATTAGGAACTTCTATATACCAACAATTGATAAAAGATGCTAAGGAGCTCGAGCCTCCTCATTACTGACAGTTAATATAAGTCACTAAGCCTTCTCATTACTGACAGTTAATAAAAGTCACCAAGCCTTCTCATTACTGACAGTTGATAAAAGTCACTATAAGAAGCCTTCTCGTTACTGACAGTTAATAAAAGTCACTAAGGAGTCTCTCCTCATTACTGACAGTTAATAAAAGTCACTAAGGAGTCTCCTCATTACTGACAGCACTAAAATGCCTCCTCATTATATATTACTGACAGTAAATAAAAGTCACTAAAATGCTCCGCATTACTGACAGTTAATAAAAGTGACTCTTTCTTTCCAGCTCAAATTTGGGCTTTTTAAATTATCTACATTTGATTTGTCTAAATTAAGGGTAAACATCTGGAATGTCCCTCAATACAAGGTGGGGAGGTTAATTATTGAATATCTACATCAGTTATACACTTCAGTGTAGCAATAAGTGCAGTCTTTAATAAATAGATCTGAAAAAATCAGTTGAATGGTTTAACACTATATATTGATATAGCTTGTGACATAAAATTTATATGAACCTTGTTAAGGTAACCATTGCTTTCGAATACAGATTCTAACTTTCATATCGAGTTGGATTACATATTTGGTTGCTTTAATTTCTACATGATGGTGTCGGTGATATTATTTATTATACAGTTTTGACTGACAAACTATTTATTCAAGACACTTTGGATCCGCATACACTTCTATACAATGGGAAGTCTTTGTTGTTGTAAATGGAATTTGCTCATTGTATATACCTGTATTAAATATATCATATGTGTGTAGTAGAATATACTTGCAGATAAATTTTCTCCTGACTTTTCTCCATTTTAAAAATAAAGGATTGACAAGAAGTAAAGTCGCTAAACTGTGAAGTGATAGGTCAGACTACATGTAAAGTGGTTTGAGAATTTAATTAGAAGTATTATCTTTGTGTAATTATAGTCATCACCACATTCTAGCTGTGATATTTTTTAATGAAATTTTAAGTTATATATAGGATATTATACAAGTTCCCATTTGATTTCAAATTCATGAGATGAGTCCTAAGAAATTTGAATTTTAGTCAGCAATAGGTGAGCTGAAATGAATAATTCATGATGAGATTTGAACTTGACATGTTCAGGTTTTTTGCTTCTCTTGTTAAGTACCAAAGAAATTTCAATGTTCAGAAATTTCAATCTAAAGTCAATGTTTGTATGATCTTTGGCATGATAATAAGTCTGATATTTTACTTTACTTGCAAAGGAACTCTTCAACTTGGTTCTCTTTATATGATATAAGCCATATAGTGATTGGATATATATATTAAAACCATTATTGAAAAAATGGCATTGAAACTACCAGATCGGTCAGCTATGATAATGCATGTTGACATCTGTAATGAATGGAGGTATGTTATGTATAAACAGACAAAAATGACCTATCATGTTGACCCCTGACTGCCACACTGATTGATGTAGATCAAGGATTCAAAGAAATACCACTCAAGCATGTATTTTCCAAGATGGGTATACCTGAAATTAGAGGTATTCACACAAGATCAATATTTTGTGTATAGTTGAACATGGCAGGCCATTCAGGGTATCATCAGATATGTCATTATTTCTATGCAACTTGAGGTGTATTTTGTCATTTGTTTTGTTTCACAGTTTTTCATAATAGCATTTTCAACAGGATATTTTTACATCACTCGGGACACTTATTTCAATTTTGAAGAAACGTACGTAATAGCCTTGGTATATTTACACAAGGACACTCTAAATAATTTCATTATCAACCAAATGTCAAGGTCACTCACCAAAATTAACATTTCATGTTTATTCTCATTTTGATTTCTTCGTTACTTGACAGTTTTAGATGAAAATAAACTTGCAGACAAGTATGGATATTGGCATTATTTGTCCTGTTCTCCTTTATGTATTACAGTATACAAATTGTTTCTGAGGAGTCCTAACTTGTGAAGCGGTGAGAGTAATTAATATTGTTAGAATGTGCCTGATCATATATTTGCAATATATATCTACATTTTGTGTATAAATGAATTCATAACTGACTCCACACAAGTAAAATATTTGTGTGATATTTATTATCTATAGAAGCTTCTGGACTGTGATGTACAAAGTCAGAGGTACGGACAAAAGCCCCCCCGGACATTAGCCCCTAGGACAAAAGCCCCCCCGGACATTAGCCCCTTCACACTAATCAAAAAGTGGACAAAAGCCCCTTCATAAAAAAAATTATATTTATTTTTTTTATTTTTTATGTTTTTATTTATTCATTTTTTTTTTAAATTACAATATATGTTTTAGCAGTGGTTATATTAAGTGCTACATATATATGTAAGTGACTTCAGTCACCAGTGGCTTCTGCAATGTAAACAACTACTTGAACTGTTACATAAACAATAAGCTGTTACACAGGTGTTTGGTAGGTTTTTCATTGATTTTACTGTTACATAAACAATAAGCTGTTACACAGGTGTTTGGTAGGTTTTTCATTGATGTTGTATTCTCCTCGAAGGAAATATATCATTAATGGCTTCATGTGTATCAACAGTGAAATTTCCATGTTTGCACAGGTAGAAATTGTTTTTATATTGTTTCTTTGATTTTAATCATTCCTCAAATTAAAATTACAACACAGAGCAACATGTTTTGTAGGCATTTCTTTGATTATCAATATTTGCAGTATATTACAAATTTCAGAGATAAAAACAGCAGTATATATACAGTTTTTGTTTTTCAAAATATATTTATATAAAGTATACCAGCTAAATTTATAATGAAGGGGCTTTTGTCCGGGGGGGCTAATGTCCGGGGGGGCTTTCGTCCGGAGGGGCTTTTGTCCTAGGGGCTAATGTCCGGGGGGGCTAATGTCCGGGGGGGCTTTTGTCCTACACTCACAAAGTCAGGCTAACCAAGTGAGCTACAAACTTTCAAATGAGATGTTTGGGAAAGAAATGTCTGAAATTTACGATATTCTGTTTCCTATCTGAACACTATTTATAGTTTATAGACATTAGATTTAAATTTTAGTTTTTGAACATGAACATAATATAATGTGTATGCTATCATTAGGCATGCCTGGCCTTGTACTACTGTCCCAGGTTGGTGTTGATCTGTTAAGTTTGACTGTGGGACCAATCATACACAATCAATGTTACCAGAATAATGCTTTTATGTCACTGTATCTGAGGATTTTGTCCTAGAAGACAATTTAATTAATAGTTTTGTCATAGAAGACAAATTGATTAATAGTTTTGTCTTAGAAGACAAATTAATTAATAGTTTTGTCTTAGAAGACAAAGTAATTAATAGTTTTGTCTTAGAAGACTTTAATTAATAGTTTTGTTTAAGAAGACAAACTAATTGATATTTTTGACTTAGAAGACAATTTAATTGATATTTTTGTCTTAGAAGATATTTGACGGTGAAATAGAAGTATTATTGTGTAATCCTCATTCCTGTTATAAGATGTTGTAATGTTGTTATTCTGGCGCACCCTTCCCAGGATGCAATCCATTTCCCTGTGCCATTATAGTGAATCCACAAGGAATAAAATGGAAGATTTTACTTTGTAGATGAATTAATGGTATGTTTATCTGGTCATTACATGTACCAGTTTTAAGGAATTAAAGTTAAATTTTACATTTTACATAACAAACGTACATTTATATAGCTCTTCCAAAGTGTTGGTCTTAGATCAGTGTCTCATGCAATACTATTTACCATACATAGTATATAGATATATACAATTTTGAAATTATTTTTTTCCTCTCTCTAAAAAACAAATTGGATTAAGAAGTTTTAAATGAATATATTGATTCATGTACATGTGTTCAAATGTTACAAAAACAAACAATAATTTTTTGTAAGAATTATGTTTGTTCTCAATATACCCCGGTTTTGATATAAGTACATTTATTTAGGGAATTAGAAGGCTGCTAGTATAAAAAGGACTGTTGTGTTAATACACCCAGAATTACAATAAACTCACCGCATTCTTCCCATAACAGTATATTGTGTGTAAGAAGCATATTTGTATATTAAAATATTTCGAATTTTTTATCGTTGAAAAATGATGAGGTGATAGTTTTAACTTTGTCAAAATGAATGTTGGCTGAACAATATGAAATGCAAATACACCATTTCTTATGTTGTACAAATCTTTGTTTTAAAGTGACATTTCTCCATTTCTGGTAATGTCAAATGATATTTTAAACTACACAGAGATGATAAATATCAATAGATTTTCCCTCCAAACAGATTATCTTGTACTATTATGAACTATTCTGTCCTGAGAATGTAAACATGAACTGATAAATAAGTGTCTGTGTCATGTTGTTGTCATATGGATAAGACTGGTCACACGAGTGTCTGTTTTTTTGTTGTCACATAGAGACAACCTGAAACAAGTGTCTTGTCATATTGTTGTCCCATGGAGACGACCTGACACATGAGTGTCTGTCATACTGTTGTCCCATGGAGACGACCTTACACACAAGTGTCTGTCATGTTGTCACATGGAGACCACCTGACACATGAGTGTCTGTCATATTGTTGTCCCATGGAGACGACCTGACACACAAGTGTCTGTGTCGTGTTGGTGTCACATGGAGACAACTTAACACACAAGTGTCTGTCATGTTGTCACGTGGAGACGACCTGACACACGAGTGTCTGTGTCATACTGTCACATGGAGACCACCTGACACATGAGTGTCTGTGTCATATTGTCACATGGAGACGACCTGACACACGAGTGTCTGTGTCGTGTTGGTATCACATGGAGACAACTTAACACACAAGTGTCTGTCATGTTGTCACGTGGAGACGACCTGACACACGAGTGTCTGTGTCATACTGTCACATGGAGACCACCTGACACACGAGTGTCTGTGTCATGTTGGTGTCACATGGAGACAACTTAACACACAACACACAAGTGTCTGTCATGTTGTCACGTGGAGACGACCTGACACACAAGTGTCTGTCATGTTGTCACATGGAGACCACCTGACACACAAGTGTCTGTCATGTTGTCACGTGGAGACGACCTTACACACAAGTGTCTGTCATGTTGTCACATGGAGACCACCTGACACACAAGTGTCTGTCATACTGTCACGTGGAGACCACCTGACACACAAGTGTCTGTGTCATACTGTCACATAAAGACCACCTGACACACAAGTATCTGTGTCATATTGTCACATGGAGACGACCTGACAAACAAGTATCTGTGTCATATTGTCACATGGAGACGACCTGACAAACAAGTATCTGTGTCATATTGTCACATAAAGACCACCTGACACACAAGTATCTGTGTCATATTGTCACATAAAGAC
Source organism: Pecten maximus (assembly GCF_902652985.1). Classification (NCBI taxonomy): domain Eukaryota; kingdom Metazoa; phylum Mollusca; class Bivalvia; order Pectinida; family Pectinidae; genus Pecten; species Pecten maximus. Next base: position 27,449,456 of record NC_047017.1, on the reverse strand, counting down.
CACCTGACACAGGAGTGTCAGTGTCATATGACAATTCAGATTGTCAAAATCAATCTACATTTTTTCGAGTTAGGCGGGGTATTCGAGTTTTCCGAGTTCGAGTTAACGAAGTTCCACTGTATATCACTATATCTGGAACAAAGATTTTAGTTGAAATGAAGAAAGTCACTTTAAACCAAGAATATTAAATGGTGTAGGTTCTGTACCATATTTCAGAACCAGCGTTAAGACTGTATAACGGGTTAAACTGTATGTCTTTGTTTATTTGGGTTTACTGAAATCCTCAGTTTCACATTACAAGTGCTGTTTATCTGGGTTTAATGTAGCAAGTGTATACCTGGGAAATTTACCTGTAAAACTTTACCTGGGTTTCTGGAAGCAAGTGAAAACCTGGGGAACTTACCTGTAAAACATTACATGGGTTTTGATAGAAAGTGTATACCTGGGGATTTACATGTTAATATTACCTGGGTGTATGATAAAAAGGTAATACCTGGTCAATTTACCTGTAAAACATTGCTTTATCATTTTGGGTTTCAACCAAATGTATTGTTATCTTTCTTTTACTTGATGTATATGTCTGAATAAAAACTAAATGAATGCATGATTGTGTGACTTGTATATGTACTGAGCTACACTGCCTGATTAATATATAACCAGAACATCAGAATGAGTGCATAACCATATTACTTAGATTGATACATAACCAGCTCACCAAGGTGAACACAACACAACAAAACTGTCGAACAATTGAATACATTGTATACAACCACCTAACCAAGGTGAACACACAACGCAACAAAATTGTCACCCAATTGAATACATTGTACATAACCAACTCACTCAGGTGAACACACAACAAAACTGTAACCCAATTGAATACTTTGTGCATACCCATCTCTCCAAGATGAAAACATTACCACGTCGCCCGGATAAATACATAACCACATCACCCAGATGAAAACATTATCACCTCGCACAAATGAATGTATAAGGGCATCACCCACATTGATACATAACCACATCAGCCTGATGAATACATGACCACCACAACCAGATAAATACATAGCATCACTCTTTACCATGTCACCCTGATGAAAACGTCTCTAGATGTACAAACAATGTCACCCAAATAAATACATAACCACCTCACCCAAATGAATACATAACCACCTCACCCAAATGAATACATAATCACCTCACCCAAATGAATACATAACCACCTCACCCAAATGAATACATAACCACCTCACCCAAATGAATATATAACCACCTCACCCAAATAAATACATAATCACCCACCCGGATGAATAAGCCATATCACATAGATAAATACATTTAATAGCCAAGTGATTGTTGCAGGATGAAAGCCTCTGTATCCATTTTATAAATAACAAATAAATCCGATATTAATATATTTCGGTGAAGGAAATTACAATACAGTTTATTAGTACTATTATTATTATTGGTAGTTTAAACAAATGTTTTTGCAATGTTCATCTAGAGCTATTTTTAAATATATTGTGCTGTCCACCTCTACAACAGATTGTGGTAAACTCTATTCCGTGTATCAATAATTCTTCGAATGAAAACGTTTTTTCTTACATGTATATCCAGTCGACACCCTTTTTTATATACAGTAGTTTGCATTGTACATATGGAAATATTCTCTAATTAATAAGTCTGGAATCATATCTATATTGTGGAAAATTTTGAAAACGTTTATCATATCTCTCTACTCCGGCGGTGTTTTAGAGTTAGTTTCTAAACGTCGGGTGTATGAGTTGCTCTTCTTTACACGTTCTCGATGAGATTGATGCCTTAAGCTTTTTGTAAGGGCTCCAAACACTACCGGCATACTCTAAATGGGATCTTATAGTATTTTTTCTTATAGTATCTTTAGATACTAATTTAAATATTCCTGTATCAAGATACACAAATCATCTCCAAATTAATCCAAATAAGCTGTTTGCCTTGTTAGCTATAAGGTGCATGTGTGTTCTAAAATTAAAGTTCTCATCTATCGTTACGCCAATGTGCTTTCCACTGGTAATATTTTCTATTTCTGAAGCCGTCCTTCTCCCGGTCCTGACATGAATGTTATTTTTATGAAGCTCTTACGGATAATACTTCATCTTTTTGTGGATGAAAGTAGCCACGTGTATCTGACCAGTTTTATAATCTGTCCAAATCATTTTAAAGAATCAAAATATCCTCCTTCTTAGTCTTTATCTGCCTAAATAATTTAGTATCATTAGCAAATAGTGGTGGAGAGGACGTCTTGGGGGAGAGAGAGAGAGAGGGGGGGGGGGGGGGGGGTCATTTATATACAGGACTAATAAAATTGGACCCAGTACACTTCCCTGAGAAAAATACCAATTATTACAGGATATGTCGAAGAAGATTCCCCATTCACCAATATACCTTAACATTTGTTTTTTAAGGAAATCCTCGACCCAATAACTCATTTGCTGATTCCATATATATATATAGCCTGATAACCGTTTTTTGATAAGGCGTTGTTGAGGCACCTTATCAAAGACCTTCTTAAAATCCAGTTGTATTATATCAAGTTATCTTTTGTAATGTGAGACCTCAGTCCATTCTTCTAATACAGTTAGTATAGTCGGGGTTACGTTCACGGATCTCCCAAAGATAAAGCCAAATTTTTGGTTACTCAAAAGATTTTTTTACCTAGGCCTAAATGATTAACAATGTTATTCTTCTCTACTTTCTCTAATTTTTCGACAATTATACTTATTATGCTTACGGACCTACCTGTATAGTTACTCATTCCAAGCATGTGGTTCTTTTCATTTTATAGAAGGGATTTATTAAATATATCTGTAAGTGCTCTTAAGTTTTTTTCCCTGCGTTCTTTTAAAACTTTAAGATGCGTCCTATCTGGTCTTGATGACATGTTTTCGTTGAGATTTTCAAGCAGGTTTTCAATGACGTCTGGAATATATTTAATTTCGTCTATTTTCAAAGACTAAGAAAAAATATAAACTATGGCTAACCTAACATTCTGATTTATCAAGAATTATAAAAAAACTCAACGGCCGTCTGTTTTTCACCATCGTTTTATCTTTTAATCCTACATAACTGCTTCGCTGAAATGAATACAGATCATACGACTTTTATTGTTTTAATTGACAATTTATTTATGTTAACATGAATCAGATATTGTGGTACGCAACCTTATTTTCCAATTTTGGAGAGTTACCTCCCTTATAGCATTTGGGAGAAAATGGCTACCAGAGGCTGAGCTGTCTGCATTACTCATACGCCTACTGTATTTCGCTGTTCACGACCAAGATGTCGTTATTTGAAGGATTGAGCTACAGCAGCGATAAGAATGTCATAGTATTAGACATCGGAGAAGCTTACACGAAGTGAGTTTGCACCGCACATGTGCTGTCTTTCATTTTCTTTCTACAGTATAGAACTAATGCGATTCCTATTTTGGAAGGACTGACATGACTGAGGTTTTAAACTGGTAAACGGTGACAGAGATATCCTCGTTTAAGTATTATGTTCGTTGTTATTGTAATGTTGTAATTTTGAAAGCTACATATGTCTTTTTATTGTCAAGCCATCGTGGCAATTATATAGCTGGGCCGAATTCAGGCCGACAGCCAGAGGGAATAGCATTCTGACAGCTATAGATCGATGACTGATGCCTACACCATGTCCAAGCCTAGTGTTAGGGCCAGAGGAAACTCGGGCTACATTTTCCTTATGTTACTTCTACCAAATAATGACCAACTTCAACTGGTTGAAGGCTATGCTAGTATGTCATACAGAGGCTCGACCCAATATGCTGAACCACAGCCTCTGAAGTGAAAACAGTTGCAACTGGCAGAATATAATGGATACATTGGATGTTAATGTAAGAAGAGTGGGAAAATGAAGGGCCAGACTAGGGTTCGAACCCGGGACCTCTAAACACTAGCCAGATGCTCTACCAATTGAGCTACCTGTTAGCCGATGATCAATCTGGTCCATTTCCGCTATACTCTTCCCTCCCTTTTGATGCCTTTGTCCCCAAAGACCTTATATTTATGACCTATTGGATGCGAGATCTATGTTGAATTCAATGTTGACTTTTGTGAATGAGAATATGTGAAAAACGGTGTACAGTCTGCAGTGAATAACAGGCAAATGATATTTTTAATTTTAGATGCGGCTTAGCAGGGGAAACTGGACCAAGATGTATTATTCCCAGTGAAATAAAAAATGCCAAATCAGGAAAGGTAATATAGAATAGTATAATCATTCTGAGTTATTTTTTTTAATTAACAACAGCCTGCTATTGTAGGATAACAGATACTAGGGCACACAATGCTAATTGTTGTATTTTAATACATTATGTACTTAGTATAGCCCTTGACAATGACGCAATAGATGATAGAACATGAGTTAACTTCAGAACAATTTACTAAAGGATACAAATTTTGATATCATATGATTTCATAAATTCTACTTGTAACTTTAATTTAGACAACTATTCCACCAGTTGTTCGAGATATAATAACTTATTCAGTAGAACATCAGACAGTTTGACCTCAGGTGAAGATCTGAGGTTAGAGTTTGATCCCAGCTATCTGGTGAGGTTTGTAATTCTCATTGAAGCTGAGATCACAGGCCATCTTCTGTCTTTGACAAGATGCATTACCTCAATTGCTCCAGATACCATGCAACCTCAGGCTTCCTATATGTAGTTCAGTGTGGGAGCCACCAACTTTTACAAGGAGACTTGCCTCAAAATATAATCCTTGCTGTTCATGGGATGATAAACCCTGCAAACAAACAAATCGACCAGTTGTCCAATCACAATCATAGGTGGTCTAGACTAACTTTATCCCCAGCTGTAATTAGAACTACTGCATTTTAATGGAACTACCATTTTCTTGATATATATGAGAGGCATCCGGAATATTGTAATATACTGTACCAAATGTATTTGAGATAGCTAGAAAGCTAGAGGTCATCTATATGCCTAGTTAGCATATGTAAGGAATTTGATGTGTTCAGTGTTGTACAATGTAATACACTATATTGTCAGATTGTCAAGTTGTGGGACTTTGAAAAGCAGGATGAGCTGTGTGAGAACATCAAGGATTTTCTTTTTGTGCTGTATTTCAGGTAAAAAGTTAAAATGGCTGTTCATTTAATTTGTCAGAATTAAAGTGTCAACAATTGTCAAGTCTTATTATAACCAATTGTGGTAAATTGTTTAAAACATTTTTGTTGGCATGTGCACCACCTACATACTTTGTTAGATTAATATTTACTATCTGTGTTGCATTTGCCTATATGTCGTTAGTAAACCAAATTGTATTCATGAGAATGTATACTACAATTAACAGTGATTCGGTCAGAGTAGGAATACAGCCCCAGGTGTTGCTGGTCAAAACAATGGCCGCCAGTTCCTTTGACTTGGTTATTTCGAATGCTAGCATTTATAATCCACAACAAAAAAATAATGCAACTTCACAAGTTATGAGAGTAATATTTTATAATTAAAACAAAATGTAGTCAACTCAAAATAAGTATAAGCGCCGTTCTTGATCTAGGAATTATTAACGGGCGACATTCTATTTATCTGTCACCCAAATTGTATTCATATCAACTGTATACTACCATTTGGTAACAGTTCAATGCTTAAATATGTTCACTGCTCAAACCTAGAGAGTAAAATTTTGGCTGTAATTGCTTTATGATTGCTTCATAATTAATGTTTAAATAAGTTGACAAAATATGTCTTCAGAATTCAATATGAATTTCTTGGTGTGAGTATTTTACCATTGAATTAAATTCCACTACTGCATGGATTTCAAAGGAAGAAATTCTTGGAATATCCTAATTTGTCAACAGATGTGACATTAGTATGATTTTGTCTGTATACATTATGTACTTGGATATGTATTTATCATTTTGCAGACATTTGTTGCTGAGTCCAAAGAATAAGCGAGTAGTAGTTTGTGAGTCCCTTCTTTGCCCTGATGTGTTCAGAGAGACATTGGCAAAAGTTCTCTTCACTCATTATGAGGTTTGTTTTATCTCTGTAATCCTTCCTCAGCCTATTAATCCTTTATGCAGTTAGAACAAAGATCATGATATATATATATACCCAAGGTAGCTATTTATATTTGTATAAACAGTATTCTGTCGGATCATATTTCGTGTGAGGCTTATCCTAGTATACAAGGTAGTATTGAGGGGAAAATTATGTATAATTTTCAAACTACCCTGGTACATTATACTAACATTTGATAAATGAATAAAACGTTTTTTTTATGATGTAGAAAAATGAAATCTGTTGTTTTGACATCTGGTTGTAACATAGTGGAAAAAATTATTAGAATGAAACAATAAATATATATTTGTAATTTTAGGTTGCCACGGTGATGTTTGCCTCTGGTCATGTCATGTCACTGCTTACACTTGGGGCCACAACTGGTCTAGTAATGGACATAGGCTACACAGAGACACTAGTCATTCCTGTATCCTTTTTAAGACACAAGAAAGCATTTAGATACATAGACTGGCATGATGCTGTGTTTTAGCTCACCTGGCCCAAAGGGCCTAAGGGACATGGACCAATAGGGGAAATATAGCAAATTCTTTAAAATCCTTCTTTGAGTGATACAGGCCACCCAATCATCTTGTGGGATTTTGAACAAATGTCCTGAACACCATTTCCAAAATTTTGACAATTCCTAATACCAAGAATATTTGAGTGAGTCCCACAAAAAAAGCATGTGTCCAGGTTTCTAAAAACCTAGTCCCAAAAATCACTGATGCAAGAGTTATTGATTCATGTATTCAGTATATCCTAACAAATGCAATGAAGCATGTTATTATGTACACATTTTAAATAAGGGTTTTTATATGTGTATGTTTATTGTTTAGAATACATAAATAATTTTACTGTTAAAAAAAAAATACAAAAGGATAATATGATTGCAGAATACTGTGTACATGCATATTTCTAAATACATTATGTATATCAGTTGAAGTGACATACATCCTTAACTTTAGATAGGTATATGAAGGCATCCCTGTGGTGAAGGCAATGCAGTGTATACCTTTAGCAGCCAAAGCTATACATGCGTAAGTTGTCTGCTTTAATTATTATATACTTTCCTGACTGACAATAGTTAAATACCAGGGGAATATACTTTCCTGACTGACAATAGTTAAATACCAGGTTCCCCATTCAGATCAGAGGAATGTTTTATACATATCTAGGAGGAATGATTAAAAAACTGATCAATTAAATGTGATGGAATGTCACAAATTGTCAGCATTAAAACAATATCCATGTCAGCACTGTTGCTTAATACACTTAGTTTGGTTTGAATAATTAAAAATAGGAAAATGACTATCCACAATATGCTATATTGATGTTGTATCTAATTTATCTTAAAACATGTATATTTCTAACAGAAAAATAGAAAATCTCCTGTTAGATTCTGCAACAGTAATGACCGATACCAAGGAAGAATGTGCTCTGTCCAGTCTACCAGGTAATATGCTATACCTGCCAGGTAATATGTCATACCTACCAGATAATATGTTATAGTACCTACCAGGTAATATGTTATAGTACCTACCAGGTAATATGTTATAGCTACTTGGTAATATGTTATAGTACCTACCAGGTAATATGTTATAGTACCTACCAGGTAATATGTTATAGTACCTACCAGGTAATATGTCATACCTACCAGGTAATATGTTATAGTACCTACCAGGTAATATGTCATACCTACCAGATAATATGTTATAGTACCTACCAGGTAATATATTATACATACCAGGTAAGATATTATACTTACCAGGTAATATGTTATAGTACCTACCAGGTAATGTATTATACGTACCAGGTAAGATATTATACCTACCAGGTAAAATGTTATAGTACCTACCAGGTAATGTATTATACGTACCAGGTAAGATATTATACCTACCAGGTAAAATGTTATAGTACCTACCAGGTAATATGTCATACCTACCAGGTAATATATTATAATTACCAGATAATATGTTATAGTACCTACCAGGTAATATGTTATAGTACCTACCAGGTAATATGTTATAGTACCTACCAGGTAATATATTATACATACCAGGTAATATGTCATACCTACCAGGTAATATGTTATAGAACCTACCAGGTAATATATTATAGTACCTACCAGATAATATGTTATAGTACCTACCAGGTAATATATTATAGTACCTACCAGGTAATATGTTATAGTACCTACCAGGTAATATGTCATACCTACCAGGTAATATGATATAGTACCTACCAGGTAATATGTTATAGTACCTACCAGGTAATATGTTATAGTACCTACCAGGTAATATGTTATAGTACCTACCAGGTAATATATTATACTTACCAGGTAATATGTCATACCTACCAGGTAATATGTTATAGTACCTACCAGGTAATATATTATACGTACCAGGTAATATATTATACTTACAGGTAATATGTTATAGTACCTACCAGGTAATATGTTGTAGTACCTACCAGGTAATATGTATAATAGTACCTACCAGATGATATATCATACCTATCAGGTAATATGCCATTTCTGTGTTCGAGGTAATTTATCTACATAGATATCTACATAGTACAATAGTTTTCCATAAACATCCTAATATTGTGATTGTACTTTGAGATTTGACATGCTTTGAAAACTTTTGTTGTATATTTCTCTGAAATATTTTAGTATAAATATTTGTTTTGTGTGATGATATTTACATGATGTAGATTATATTTTTAGCAATGGTGTTTATGTGTATTTTCAGATTGTTTAAATAACCAAATTTTGGAAGATATAAAAGGTAAGCATTTTTTTTCAAATGAGATAAGAAATTCAATTACAGTTAAATTAGTAACAACATGCTTATCTTCTTGTATATGGAAGCATCTTTGTTAAAAGGCTCCATTAAAAATGAAAGTGTTTGAAATATTGATATAAGACCTCTGACACTTCTGAAGGAGAGAATGGAAATTCAAATCAAGTCATTTATTTATACAGTACTGTATCATGTTTTAATGGTAATATTCAGTTGATTTTCAATTAATGACTGCTATCTATGAAATAATATCATATCTTCATTCAGAAAAAACAGTCTCATATCTACACTCAGGACAATATCATCTCTACACTGAAAAATGATATCATATTTACACCAAGGAAAACAATACATCATCTACTTTGTGAAAAACAATCTCATATCTTATCTGAGGCAAAATAATCTGAGGCAAAATAATCTATCTCTTTTAAATGTTATGATTGTAGTTCGTTGCTGTTTTGTGACCAATCTGAAGAGAGCAAAGGCAATCCAGGAAGTAGAAATACATGGTGCAGATGAATCCATAGTAAGGTTTTCTTAGATTATCTAATTTAACAAACTTTAGGAAAATGAGGCATTAGATTAATTATGGAACAGATTTGTACATATATTAGTGTATCTATAATTCTGCATCAAAATTTTTAGGTCACCTAAATATTTCAATCACCTTGTGTTACAGTGTAAACAACGTACTTTTTTGACATCTCAGAAAGCCCTTAACCAATTTCAATGAAATTTTGCAGAAACCTTCTTGGCCAAAGGTCAACCAAAATTTTGAATTACTGTATAGTGCTGTAAATTCGCAGAGTCCAATATTTGGCATTTTTGCTTTCAGAACATAGAGTTCAATATTTGGCATTTTTGCTTTCAGAACATAATTGTGAGGGTTAAATTTTGCTGTTCGTCGCTTCATATAATATTCACAGGTCTTCTGTATATTAATTAATTTTTCAGTCATCTTTCTTCTAGTTTGCTTTGCAATGCATTTTCTGGGGGTAAATTCATTTTTAAATGGGTACCGTAATTTCTTGCGTATTGCCCACGGGCTATACGATTTTAAACATTGAAAATTGCCTTCTGCAGGCTATCTGATGAAGCGGGCTATCTGACGAAATGTTTTCAAAAACCATTGAAAACTGCGGGCTATACGACATATATTAAAAGCATGATATGAACACATACAGATTTTCACAAAATTTAATAAAAAAATGAACATACATTGTAATTGTCCGTCATCACAGTACATCCACCGGAATATCAAATCACGTTTACTGCTGATCAAATCTACTCCCACCCATCGAAATCAGATGGCTCCGAATCACTCACAAATAATCCTAACTGATCCCTGTCCAGTCTTGCTATTTCTGCGAGGGGAATATCTTCATCACTGCTGCTGTTTCCTTGGTGCCGACATGGCTGTCCAGTTAATAATGGACGTAATTGGAGATTCTGACCAGTACAAATCATGTAAAAACAACTCACAACTAGACCCCGAGCCCGAATTACGTTTATTAACACTGTTCACCAAATCCTTAGCTAGGTAATGTATAATGCATCGGTATTAAGTGGATTCCCCAAATCGTGTACAAGGTAAACGTTTACATGTTTTACGATTGATATACATTTTATATAGCTACCCGGTATATATAAGTAAAATATATATTATGTCCTTGTAATTGGTTGAAAATATTAAAAATAAAAACAGTAAAACATTTCTGCTTTGTCCCGAGCGCTTTCACAGCTCTTGTTGTTTATTTGTACATGTATATATATATATATATATATATAGCAGATAACCTGCGGGCAATGCGACGGAGCGGGCTATCTGCAGAATTAAAAAAATAAATACCAAATTTTGGTCAGTGCGGGCAATCTAACGGAGCGGGCAATACGCAAGAAATTACGGTACACAACTTGTCAATGTGTGGGAAAATCTTGTGTTGTGTGGTCTGGTTAGCATTTCATTTAGACTAATATAAAATGTTGCTAAACAGATAATTGTGTAGTAATGGGCACTGTAATTACACCATAACTAAAACACAGAAGTATTGTAAAAATGGCATCTCTGAGCAGGTCAGGGATATTTAACCATAATCAGAATATATTTAACATCCCCTTTTATTTTCGTTTGATTAACATGTACTTTAAAATCATGTAACAGTGTTTAGTTATATTTTCACAGAGTAATGATACGGTCCTGTGACATTCTCCATAATGCCAGTGGTGTGCTCAATATTTTGTTGGTGTTTAGAATTCGTGGATTTTAGTGGAAGCGGGAAGATAGAAAAAGTTCACCATGAAATATAACCGCAATATACAGAATACAGTTCCCCCTCATGGGAGGGGCCAAAATAGGTCAAATTGACTGAAATATAGTAGAACCGTTAATGCCCATGGGCCTCTTGTATGAAGTGTTCAGTAAAAACCTGTAGAAATATTTACCACTTTGATAAATGTTGTAGCTGCCTACCCCGCCCCCCAGTGTTCAGTACCCTTTGGATGGTGGAAGAGTCCTCAACATCACTGGAAAAGTCAGGTCAGTATGTATGAATGTCAGGAACTTTACATATGGTGTAGTTTGAGAGGTCAATATCATTACAGTTCTAGGTAATTATTATATTGTAACATCCTTTATTTTACAGAGAACAAAGCTGTGAAGTTCTGTTTGAACAAGATAACGAGGAGCAGTCTGTAACCACCTCCATTTTGGATGCTATCCTCAAGGTTGGTGTGAATAGTGAATAAAAGTACCCTACCACTGTAAATTTATATGTGTACCGGGCTTCACATCACATGTCCAAATATTAAAACTTTAATTAATCAATTATATATCGTCATTCAACTTCCTTGGTGTAATGAATCTTAGAATCCTATTCCTTGCCCAAAGAAATCACCTAGGCCCTAAATGACCACAGCCATCCATGGGCCATTTAATCAAATCTGCTGTCAGTTCTCAGTTTTATTTTTGGGACAAGTAAATAAAAATCACTATATAAACTCCAATGCCATTAAAAAATGGGAATCTGCCAATTACTTGAAGTGTAAGATATATAGCTGTTTCAATTTAGTGAGTTGTTTGTTAATTCAGTGTCCGATAGACATGCGTCTGGAGTTGGCAAGCAACATTGTGATCATCGGCGGCACGGCCATGCTGAAGGGATTCCACCATCGTGTTGGATCAGAACTGTACGACCTGCTGAGAAAACCTAAATACAAGGAACAGTTGTCCATTGAAACATTCAAGTTCCATAAACTGCCGGCCAAGGAAAACTATGCTGCATGGCTCGGGGGTAAGAATAAGTGACTAACACCTGGTGAAGTGCTCATTAAGTACTGCTGGATAATGCATTATGCTTTAATAGTTTTATTAGACATCAGCTTGTCTTGTGAAGGAATGTATTGTAAAAGATATCCTTAATAAATCAAAAAAGCTCTAGACTTGGTGGCAGATTGTAAACTTAAAGGTGAATATCTGTTCTCTTTCCACGTACATCCTACTCGGTCTATAAATGTATCTTGCTGTTTTTCCATTAGGTGCTAGGATTTTTTGAAGTATAGATATTTTGCCTTTTTTTCCATCAGGTGCTATGATTGGAGCGTTGGAGACTTTACCAAGCAGATCAGTGACAAGAGACAGTTATCAACTATCCGGAAAACTAACAGACTGGTGTACCATCACAGAGGAGGTGGTGTCTGGCTGAGGAACAGTATCTCATACTTTTTTCGTTATAAACAATATGATAGTGGACTGTGGGATACATTATGTGATGTAAAAGACACAGCTGGTCCACTATGTGGTTGGTGTTGGTGGTGAAAATCTCCATGAAACAGTGCAATAGTGTGGTTGTTTGTCATGTTAAGTTAAAACAGACATGCTGTCACTTTAAACTGAGTGACATTTCTAGTGTTTCTCTAACATAACTATCAGTAGTCAGGGGGAAGGGATTTAACCATACTATGTACATGATGATCTACGAGACCATGGGCTTTTCTACAATAATAACACAAGAAAGTGGTACTCATAAAATTCTGTTTCATTTCAGTTTAATAAAAATTAAATAAAATGTTTACTCAAAAGTAATAATGAACTGATAACACTAAAATCATGGTTTACGATAGATTGAGGGTATTTCTACGATAGATTGAGGGTATTTCTACTATAGATTGAGGGTATTTCTACTATAGATTGAGGGTATTTCTACAATAGATTGAGGGTATTTCTACTATAGATTGAGGGTATTTCTATGATACATTGAGGGTATTTCTGACCTGTAGTGGTTAGGTTAACGTTGTATGTAGACTTGTACTTGTAATCTTGGAAAAGGCTGCTGCTACTGAGATGCACTTTGGTTGCTTATAAATTCTGATAATAAAAGCCATAACAATATTTATTGTGAAATAAATCATTATCCTATACGATGGTTTCGTTGTGTGTTGAACATGAAACGATCTGCTACCCTAACATTTGGGATGATCTTCTTTCCTTCTCTGTCCTAATTTATCTTTCCTGCTATCCCTCTGTTAGTCACTCCCTATCCACTTATATTTTAGGTCAATGTTAGTCACTCCCTATCCACTTATATTTTAGGTCTGACCTTTGTGATCGCCTTTTGTCTGACCTCTTGTATCCTAAAACAATTTTGATAAAACTTAACAGGAACATTCCTGGCCAAACATGCACTAAAACTGTTAACTAATTAAATTTGTGATCTGATTAAAATGAGCTGTTACAAGGCTACGTTTACTATGTTCTACACCGGATAGCAGGCTTAGTAAACTTAGCCATGTAACAGCTCATTTTAATCAGATTGTTAAATGATTACTTTCCGAGAGGACTGCCTATCAGTGTTAGTCCTTTACACAGACATGGCCATTAGCAAAGATTTGTGCGATATGTTTGATGGTCAAAGGAGTAGAAAAGGTATCAATGGTGAAGGTTGTTACATTAAGGCTAGCTGTAACAACATATGGTTTGTTTGGTTTCATCTTTGATTCTGGTTTCAGTTTCTAATCAAATTCACACCAGCTCTAGGAAATCCCCTGAATCCTGTGGAAGTGGAAGACTTTAAAGGTTTGGTGGGAATGAATTACGTAGGAGTAGACTTTTCACAGCCCCACGTGGATCCACATCTTATAAGACTACTAAAAATTGACAAACTTTAGATTTTCACAGATAAAACTAAGAATATGACTTACTGAAGCTTAGTTGCTTCCCTTGACAATACTTTTCATAATCACTATGGAATGAGAGGCGCAGACTCCACACTGTCAAAACAAAAGTACACAAATTACATTACTATTTTGTAATTCGAAACCTCCGTGATTTCGGTATACATGTCCCTGTTGCATACTGCATGCAACCCTGGTAAATACAGAGAACTATCTTCTTTAGCTCGATCAATTGGGCATAAGTTTGCTAAGCCAGAGGTCCGGAGATCGATCCCTAGTGGAGGCAGTGAATTAAATGTAACTTAAACATATGCTGTGCTACATTGGCGCCGATATAGGGACTCGGGGGGAATTATAATAGGGTTACTGGTTAAAGCATCGCTGTAACCCCTGGAGACTAGTTGTTCCCTTGTAGGGGATCATGTAACCCTGGTAATACCATATAGTACTTGCTGCAATATACCACTCGGCTAGAGAGAGATCTTGAGCTCGATCGGTTGAGCGCAAGGCCAGTAATCCAGAAGTCCTGGGTTCGATCCCCAGCGGAGGCAGTGATTTATATTTAATTAAAACTGCACTCTGTTACACGCATATATCTCATTCTCGCCTTTGTCTTCATTATGTACATAATGTTTTTCTGAGACTGACAATGAAAATAGAAGCGAGTCCAAAAGTTGTTGGTTAATAGCTTCCAGACACTGGTAGAACCAGGTGACCTTGTGTAGATTTTCAATAGCAAGTGCACCTTTAACTTATTTCACCTTATCTCACATGTACATATTCTATATTACGACATGGGAAGATTAATTAATATTGATCGTTAAACGTTTTCAGACAACCACTTCCCCACCGAAGTGCCAGAAACAGATTGAAACGTTTGGTTGATAGCAAAGCCGGATTTGGCAAACATCCCCATCTCCACGGTCCGTCTGTGTAACTTTGGGGACACGTCCCTGTGTTTTTAAAATGTTTCATCCGAATCCGTCTGCTTTGCGTAATCCTAGTGGCCTACAAGGACGGGTGTTAAAGGGCACACAATCTCTATGATGATCCAGATTATTTGCTTTAAAAGATAACTTTCACATTTGTCAATGATAATATGACTGCATTCTGGAATTTGTCAACAAATATTTAATTACAAGCATGAGCCATGATATCAATTACGGACCTTATCGTGTATGCTGCTGCATGAGTATGATTTTAAAGATGACAAAGTCCAAATACTTTAGGATCGATGATAAAGATTGTATAGCACAGAAGAATGAACGTCTGATGACACAGACTTTGGTTAGCCTTTGTCCGAGATGAAGTTTAGATTATTATGCCTGAGGAACCTTCACCTGTGTCCAGTAGTGGACATCCTTGAGTACTGGTTGGTCATCTGCCTAACAGCCTCTAGCTCCACATTGTATTGTGCCCTAATTAAGGCTTTGCGTTCCTCTTCACTGTATCCTAACGCCGCCCCGCTATTGGCGGCGCTCGACCACATTGCGGTATTGGCGGGAATGCACGGTGTTGGCGGACGTACAACGTATCTCTCATATTGGCGCACGTCGTCGTTGCTCGACACAGGCTCATCTGTGGCTTTCGTGTTCTGATCACGGAAGTATGTGTAGACTCGATTTGGGTTCCTCCACGTGCTGACAGGCATGTGATCACTTCCTCGACGAGAAACTTCCGTACAAGGAGCGACGTTGATGCCACTACCGCTAGAGTGGAGGCGCCACAGAATGTGCGGATTTATGGTCCGTTCCGCCCTGCTCTGACTATGCCCGCCGAACACCACGTGCTTCACCTGTTGTTTTGGTCGAGGAAAGGAAGGGGGTTTCGTAGTCCATGTCTGTTGACCCGTAGATCTGCCTTCTATACGTCGTCCCTCGACCCTCGCTTCTTGGTGTTCCCGGCTGGTCTGAGGATGAACTAGCTTTGCTTTGGTATAAGGAAATTCTGATGTTTCTATGAAATTGCTTTCTTTTGATTTAGCGTTCTGCTTGTTTTCCTGATGTGGACGATATATATGTTCCCCTAAAACGTTTCCCGACGCTGCAGTGTCCACAGCAGCACGCGGAGTTGATATCCTTTCTTCAGGAGTTTTGTTGGTGGAATCTGTATCTGTGTTACTCGAGCGATCAGAGCCTACCGAAGAACTTCCGCTGTCCTCGCTATCGGAGGAGAAATCAGATGATGTACTTGGAGACGGTCCACTAACACTTTTCACTTGAATATTTTTCGGTTTATGTTTTGTTGGAAAAGCCCCCATCTGTTGCCGTCCCCGCGTTCTTTCTCTGAGTCACATGTGTGTTGTTTCTTCGTTCCGATTTTGGTGGAGAGTAACCACAGGCGTCGGCGCCAGTGATACATCAAACTATAGGTGCCAAACACAATCACTGATTGTGACGTCACTAGATGGTTGCTGCACTGTCACATGACGTGACGTTAAAACCATGTGACCTCATTACCTTGGCGATGTCTAAACGATCTACAATTATAATGGATGATGTATAGCCATTCACCACGGAATTGCGAACTCAGGGCTTTACGATTGCTAAACAAGAGGAAAAGAACATTGGACTTTTACCTTTATGAGTTCGAGAACGACATGGGAGCAGCAGCCAGCACAAAAAGTAAGGATACTGATGCCGGGGGTGATTCGGAATGTCAACTCGAACCAGAATCCATTGAACCCGTGTTGGAGGATATGGACTCGGAATCGTATCATCAATTCGGAAGTAAAAGTTCACTTCATTTTAGGGGTTCAAATGCCAGTTTAGAAGAAGTAGATGTTTCGCTCGTCGGACAGAAGAAAGAACAGAAGATGAGCCATGCACCAAACGGAGTGGCCTTCCACCAGGACAAACCAGTCTTAACCCGTGCAAGGCTTGCCTCTAAACGTCTGGGTACGCCATTTGTTGGAAACGGCATGTCGCTCCAGACGCCTGGGAGACGCGAGTCTATCACCAGTACAAAAGGTGTCGATTTACTGCAAATACACGAAGAGAGTGGAAACAAAAGAAAAATCATTAAGGAAGAGGTAGAGGACAGACCACCTTCAAGGCTAGCAAGAAGCATGAAAATGGACAACACTGACATTCTTTGGTCAGGTAGAAATAATGTGTTCAATAACAAACCGGTCTCCAACACGAGTGTTGATAAGCCCCCACTACACCGTGTGTCCCAGAGAAAGCCAGGAACTACCGCCATTCTCAATCAGCTAGGGAAACAGGGAATCGTATCTGCGGATGCTGCAACTGAACGGTCGATCGTAGAGCTGCGCCAAGCCAGAATGTTAGCGAACCCAGAAGAAATGCCATACATCCCTTCAATAGATGCGCCAAAACGGCATGCGCCAAGATTAGCGCCCATCACTTGTACCAACAACAGTTTGACAGACACCACGTGCAAGCCGCCGTGGGAACGCAGTGTTCTCTCCACCGACAGGAACTACAGCAACAAGAGCCCATTTGACTTCAATCCACCATTATTCAACAGTTCCGGCAAGTCATGGAGCGATGACGTGATGCCCCTTGAGATCAGGCTCAACACCGGATGTCGTCTGAAGGTGAACATGATGGACGATTCTGATCACGGATAGATTTGTAATGCAGAACTAGCTAATTTTTAAATTTCCAGTCATGCTTAGGAGAAATAAATGAATAATGAGCTATTTTGTCTTGCTTTCATTTTACTGTTAGACACAAGGGTGGCGTTTAGGGGCGAGAGAATGAGTCCACGTGTTACAGTCAAATACGTACTAGATAATTCCCGATCTAGTCTAGAAAAGTGTAGTGTCTGTAGCAATCATTCTAACTTGATACACGGAGTCTTATATCTAGAAGTCGTGTTTTAAAGCAAAACTAACATTCTTATAGATATAAACAAAATTATCAAATCGGATCAAAAATATATCAGAAGGTAATATTGCGATGAAAAAAGAAAACCCGTAAGTACAAGGGCATGCATAACACAAATTAAGTTGTGAGTGTCTAGTGTACAGTATTAAGATATATACATACTACTGGTACTGACACACTGACAATTAAAGCGACAGGTCGACACACTGACAAAGCAACAGGTCGACACACTGACAAAGCAACAGGTCGAAACATGACAAGCAACAGGTCGACACACTGACAAAGCAACAGGTCGACACACTGACAAAGCAACAGGTCGAAACCTGACAAAGCGACAGGTCGAAACCTGACAAGCAACAGGTCGACACACTGACAAAGCAACAGGTCGACACACTGACAAAGCAACAGGTCGAAACCTGACAAGCAACAGGTCGACACACTGACAAAGCAACAGGTCGACACACTGACAAAGCAACAGGTCGAAACCTGACAAGCAACAGGTCGACACACTGACAAAGCGACAGACTAACAGACCCAACAGGCCCAACAGGTGTTCACTGGTAAAGAAAACGTAGCAGTGATAAAGCGAGACTTGTTACCACAACGCTTACCAAATCGACGGACATTGTGGAATCCTTCCGTCACTGACACCTCTAGGTCGCTGGGTCTTCCAGTGGCACATACTTCAATGCCATGATTAATTTGGGACAGAGGGACCAATGGTTAGCATTCTTAATCGATATTCCATTTAAACTGAACTATAAAAAACCTATAGAGTATAAAAAATAACTACTCTCTAGCCTTACGTCTGTCGAAAGTTCATTAAAAACGCAAAAATGACAGACATGGTGCAAGTAGGCGAAAATGGATGCACCAAAGACTTGAATCTCGTTCTCTTTCTCTCGGTTTTTTTGTGTGTGTGTTTTTTTTTTTCTTTAAAATTTAGTTTTGGAAAAAGTTGCGAATGCCTTGTTATACATGCATACATGTATCTACGCCACTAGCTGCTTGACTTTTAGTCCCAAGAGTTGGTATTACTCTGCAAGTTCAGATAAATTTCAAAATAACTGAATAGTTCAATTGTTTAGAAAGGTTTTCTATCGTCTTCCCTCCTGCATTTCCGCCTTTTTGACAATCTAAGAACACTAAACAGATGTATTGTGCAGTTTATAGTCATGTTCTTTGATAACGGACTCCATCATTATTAATGTCTATGCCCTTGGAGTTATAGCGCAAAGGCGCGGAGGTTATTTACAGTATTTTTTTTTATTGTTTTTGTGCAGGCTATAGATAAAAACAAAACAAAACAGCCGTATGTTTTAGTGTGTGATGAGGGTTTCAAGGGCTGTATAGGGTATGTGTGCCTTGAAGTCCTCTAGTGTTGTACATTGTACTGCTGCTGTTGAAAGGAGATTCCATTGTGTTACTGTGTAGAATGAGCAGCTATCTGTATGCTTGAGAGTGTGCTGTCTCGTTCGGGGGTCTGCTGGAGTGAATAGGCATACACGGTATCTATAGCTAAATTCCTATTTAAATGTGCTATCCATGCAGTTGATACGTTTGTAAAACACTCCTGGATAAAACAGATTGGCGCCTTTAGCGCCCCTACACGGATAAGTCCACCACAGTTTTATGATCGACATCATTCATCTCCCGTGGAAATGTTCTACATGTTTCATCCTTGTTATATGCCTTATGGCTTGTTGTCATTTTAAGATTGTGACCTTTCACGGATTAGACCTAGATTTGTATGTCGGGTGTCGTTGATGAAGCAGAAGCTAACCTTTTCCGGAACACCTTGCACTAGTGATTGTCTTATCCCGGGTACTTTCATACAAATCTATATTGTTTACCCTTGCTTTGTCGATTTTGCCTTTACCCTACCATGCTACTGGCACAATACCATGACCCTTTCAAGTTAATGTTGTTCAAAGATTATAATACATTTGACCCCTATAACCTTGACATTAGGACAGTCATTTGAACAAACTTGATAGCACTTTATCATAGAATAATACTGGCCGAAGATCATTACTCTTATTCAATCCAATAATGACTAGTCTAAAGATTTCAAAACATTTGATGTTGAAAGCCGTATATCCCAGCATACTACCAGCCCAGTATCATTATCGTTGGTGACCGAGTTAATAAGAAGTTATATAAATATTTTAATTCATTTGACTGCTGTGGCATCAAAAGTAGGTCAAGGTCATTCATTTTAGCAAACTTGGCTGTCATTCATTCTAACATACTACTGGTCCATTATCATGACCTGTGCCTCCTGGTTAGTGTGAAGTTGCTATATAGTTGTGATGTATAGCTGTAGAACTTGATGTTGTGACTATCTGATGTAAATATAAACCAAATCTGTTGAGAGATCCTACAGATATGACATTGATGACACATGTGTAAACTTAACTTTTAATCTTTAAATCAGCGATCCTGAACTTTGGTAACACACTTCTGGGTAATTTCACTTCATAATATAAAATATCTACATGTAAAATTTTTAAAATTTAATTGTGACCTTCTGGCTTCATTCAGGTGACCACTAATTTGATTACGAAGATTTAAAGAACACTTAAACCTTGACCTTGAGTTGGGAAATACTCGAATCATTTCAACCAACTGTATTGGATAGTGGCATCAAATTTAAGAATTATGAATTACATATGTATTTGACCTTGAGATCAAGACCAGTTACCTAGTTCCAGTGCACTGGAAATGCCCAATGTCTGTAATTATTTCAAGTTGCGTCACAATATTTTCAAAATGTATGGTCCCATAAAAATGTTGCCTCACATTTTGCACTTATTTGATGTTGAATGCAGGATCACAGTGACCAGATTTCGGGGTCACACTGACCTGATTTAACTGCATATGAATGCAGTAGATTCTTGATGTTTTATTGCCCTTTTAAAAGTCTGATATGGGCCGAATGACATCAGGACTCCTGTCATAGTGAAAAGGGAGGAAAAAGCTGACCCATCCTCGGGTCGGCACTTCTGAGTATGTTTTTTACTATTCATACCTGACCGTTTTCCAAACATTGTGCCATATTTGTAATGACCGAATCTCGTGTGACATAGGGTAATCACTCATGCTGAAAATAGTTTCTGGTGAGACTTACAATTGCGTGACTCACGTGGCTCTCATTAGAAGTTTAATCAAGGCACTCGTAAACAAGAGGACCAGACAAGAAACCAGTTCAATGTGTAAGCTTTCATTGTACAGGGAAACAGAATAACCCACAAATCATGTAAAACACTATATGCCCCCAAAAGAGCTACAAAACAATTCAACTTATAAAACAAATTTAATCTTTCATCAACGCAATTACAAAATCTAATACATGTTTACCAGATATGGAGAAATGTGGCAAACAAATTATAATAAAATCAATCCAAAACAGAAACTTTTGTCAGTTTTCTGAGATTAATGGTAATTGCACCTTACTTCAGGTTCATATAAGAAACTGAATTAACAAATAACAAAAAAACACACCACTTTCTGTAGTAACCTCATTTACAGAAACATACATTCTATTTTCTAGTCCCTCTCATCTACACAGTAACAAACTTTCTATTTTCTAGTCCGTCTCATCTACACAGTAACAAAATTTCTATTTTCTAGTCCGTCTCATCTACACAGTAACAAACTTTCTATTTTCTAGTCTGTCTCATCTACACAGTAACAAACTTTCTATTTTCTAGTCTCTCTCATCTACACAGTAACACATTTTCTATTTTCTAGTCACTCTCATTTACACAGTAACAAATTTTCTATTTTCTAATCCGTCTCATCTACACAGTAACAAACTTTCTATTTTCTAGTCCGTCCCATCTACACAGTAACAAACTTTCTATTGTCTAGTCCCTCCCTTCTACACAGTAACAAACTTTCCATTTTCTAGTCTCTCTCATCAACACAACAACAAACTTTCTATTTTCTAGTCTCTCTCATCTACACAGAAACAAACTTTCTATTTTCTAGTCTCTCTCATCTACACAGTAACAAACTTTCCATTTTCTAGTCCATCTCATCTACACAGTAACAAACTTTCCATTTTCTAGTCTGTCTCATCTACACAGAAACAAACTTTCTATTTTCTAGTCTCTCTCATCTACACAGCAACAAACTTTCTATTTTCTAGTCCGTCTCATCTACACAGTAACAAACTTTCTATTTTCTAGTCCCTCTCATTTACACAGTAACAAACTTTCTATTTTCTAGTCTCTCTCATCTACACAGTAACAAACTTTCTATTTTCTAGTCTCTCTCATCTACACAGAAACAAACTTTCTATTTTCTAGTCTCTCTCATCTACACAGCAACAAACTTTCTATTTTCTAGTCTCTCTCATCTACACAGCAACAAACTTTCTATTTTCTAGTCCGTCTCATCTACACAGTAACAAACTTTCTATTTTCTAATCCCTCTCATTTACACAGTAACAAACTTTCTATTTTCTAGTCTCTCTCATCTACACAGTAACAAACTTTCTATTTTCTAGTCCGTCTCATTTACACAGTAACATACTTTCTATTTTCTAGTCTCTCTCATCTACACAGTAACAAATTTTCTATTTTCTAGTCTCTCTCATCTACACAGTAACAAACTTTCTATTTTCTAGTCTCTCTCATCTACACAGTAACAAATTTTCTATTTTCTAGTCCGTCTCATTTACACAGTAACAAACTTTCTATTTTCTAGTCTCTCTCATCTACACAGTAACAAACTTTCTATTTTCTAGTCTCTCTCATCAACACAGCAACAAACTTTCTATTTTCTAGTCCGTCTCATTTACACAGTAACAAAATTTCTATTTTCTAGTCTCTCTCATCTACACAGTAACAAACTTTCTATTTTCTAGTCTCTCTCATCTACACAGTAACAAACTTTCTATTTTCTAGTCCGTCTCATTTACACAGTAACAAATTTTCTATTTTCTAATCCGTCTCATCTACACAGTAACAAATTTTCTATTTTCTAGTCCGTCTCATCTACACAGTAACACATTTTCTATTTTCTAGTCCGTCTCATTTACACAGTAACAAATTTTCTATTTTCTAATCCGTCTCATCTACACAGTAACAAACTTTCTATTTTCTAGTCCGTCTCATCTACACAGTAACAAACTTTCTTTTGTCTAGTCCCTCTCATCTACACAGTAACAAACTTTCTTTTGTCTAGTCCCTCTGTAGTCCTAGACCAATGCCTGTCTCCTTTCACAATCTTTCATGGGAAGTACAGAAACTTTGACAAAAACACCCAGCTGTATCAATGTAAATCAGCTTGTTTGTAAAATAGTAATGTTATCTTGGAATACAAAGTTCATAGACACAACACATTTCAATATGGACTTGAATGAGATACATGTAAATGTAAATTTGTATCAACAATACTACAAGGAAATGTTTAAAGCAAAACTGAACTGCTATCAATATCTTCAATTCTAAATTTCCTATAAAAAAATCATCAAATTAAGAAGAGGTAGAGTCGATTCTACCTAAAAACAAAACCCTTTTTCTACAAAAAGTTAGGTAAGATATAGCATTGGTCCAATATACCATAGTAACATAGTAATTCTACTACAGTAACATAACAATTCTACTACAGTAACATAACAATTCTACCATAAAAAAGAACTATTATAGAACCAGGACACTTCCACAATTCTAACATGATAAGAAAAAACTTCTACCATGGCAACAAAAAACTTCTACCATGGTAACAAAAAACTTCCTCTTTTCTACAGCAGAAACAAGATCTTCTACCATGGTAATAGTGTTCTTTTACCGTGGTATCAAGGCACTATCACAATTATACCATGATGAGAGGAAACTTCTACCATGATAACAAGAAACTTCTACCATAGTAACAGGGCATTTCTATCATGGTAACAGGAAATCTCTACCATGGCAGTGGGGTATTTATACCATTCTACCAAGGTAACAGCAATCTCATATAGTAACATGAAATTTCTACTATGGTAACAGGAATATTCTACCATTCTACCACAGAAACAAGACACTACTACCATTGTAACAGGCTATCATTGTAACAGGTCAGTTCTATCATTCTACGATGGAAATAGGGCTGTTCTACCACTATACCATGGTAACATGAAACGTCTACCATTCTACGATGGTATCCAGACACTTTTACCAATTCCACTATAGTAAACAGAAACATCTACCATGGTAGCATGACACTTTTACCGTTCTACCATGGTAGAGTAGATACTTCTACCATGGTAACAGGATACTACTACCATGGTAACAGGACACTTCTACCATGGTAACAGGATACTTCTACCATGGTAACAGGACACTTCTGCTATGGTAGCAGGACACTTCTACAGTAGTAACACAGCTCTTTTACCATGGTAATACAACACTTTCACTATGAGAAAAATTAACACAGCACTTCTAGCTACCATAGTAACAAATAAAAAGTTCGTGAAAAACTGTATAGTAGGTATAAAAAGTAGATATATAGCAAAACAATATAGCAAAATTACAGGGATGGAAATGATTTGCTGTGATTTTCTTGATTTTTGTTTTCAAGTGAGAATGAGTTGTCAAGTAGATTTACAATGAGAGGCAACTAGAGTTGTCTTAGCATCTGTACATATACATGGCACCACATTCTTTAGCTGACTTAGTCTACAAACAGACAATGTGGGTTGTCTTAGTGTACAGCACTCATATCAGAGATACACAATATCACAGCTGGCCCAGTCTACACACAGACGTGGGTTGTCTTAGTGTACAGCACTCATATCATAGATACACAATATCATAGCTGGCTTAGTCTACACAGACAACTTGGATTGTCCTAGCACCTCACCTTTTATCATAGATACACAATATTATAGCTGGCCCAGTCTACCCACAGACAATGTTGGTTGTCTTGGTGTACAACACTTTTATCAGAGATACACATCATAGCTGGCCCAGTCTACACAGACAATGCGGGTTGTCTTGGTGTACAACACTTTTATCAGAGATACACATCATAGCTGGCCCAGTCTACACAGACAATGTGGGTTGTCCTAACACCTGACCTTTTATCATAGATATACTGCATCAGTCAACAGCTAGCCCAGCACAGTTCACGGATTTATGATGAATGTATAGATTTTAGTCCACAAAGATTCTTGTTAACCTAATTGAGGTTGTCCAATCTACCATGGGCAAGTAACACCATCATACCAAGTCATCTGTCTCTGGAATTATAGATAGAACATTAATTTGATCATCTATCACTCAGCCTTTGTCATCTTCCAGAGCTTCCTCTTCGAGTTATAGACAAACATCGTTTTAAGATTATCTGTCACTCAGGTCTCGTCCTCCTGAAGAGCTTCCTCTCTCTCCCTGTGTCTGCGCATGTCAAGGTGGGATGCCAGTAGCTGAGGTGTGTTTGCAGTCACGTTACACAGTTCACAGGTAATAGGGTCACGCCGGTGTAAACTGGCAACACAAGGCATGGTTCATTAATGTTTTCACAGCAACAACATAACAACACATGCTAAACTTATCTTATAACAAATATTTATCAATAAGTATACAAGGAATACCCTTCCCCAACCCTATTTTTAATGGACTGCCCTCGTTCTAGTATACCCTCCACTCCTCTATTTCTAATAGACTTACCTTATGTTTTTTACACTTCACTCCAGTATTTCTAATGGACTACCCTAATTCGTATACCCTCCACCCCACTATTTCTAATGGACTCCTCCTATTTTGTATACCCTCCACCCCACTATTTCTAATGGACTCCCCCTATTTTGTATACCCTCCACCCCACTATTTCTAATGGACTCCCCTAATTTGTATACCCTCCACCCCACTATTTCTAATGGACTCCCCTAATTTGTATACCCTCCACCCCACTATTTCTAATGGACTCCCTTTAATTTGTATACCCTCCACCCCACTATTTCTAATGGACTCCCTTTATTTTGTAAACCCTCCACCCCACTATTTCTAATGGACTCCCCCTATTTTGTATACCCTTCCCCCTACTATTTCTAATGGACTCCCCCTATTTTGTATACCCTCCACCCCACTATTTCTAATGGACTCCCCCTATTTTGTAAACCCTCCACCCCACTATTTCTAATGGACTCCCCCTATTTTGTATACCCTTCCCCCTACTATTTCTAATGGACTCCCCCTATTTTGTATACCCTTCGCCCTACTATTTCTAATGGACTCCCCCTATTTTGTATACCCTCCACCCCACTATTTCTAATGGACTCCTCCTATTTTGTATACCCTCCACCTCACTATTTCTAATGGACTCCCCCTATTTTGTATACCCTTCACCTCACTATTTCTAATGGACTCCCCCTATTTTGTATACCCTTCACCCCACTATTTCTAATGGACTCCCCCTATTTTGTATACACTTCGCCCTACTATTTCTAATGGACTCCCTTTATTTTGTAAACCATCCACCCCACTATTTCTAATGGACTCCACCTATTTTGTATACCCTTCGCCCTACTATGCCCCACTATTTCTAAGTGGATGTAACATGTATAATCATTCATTATTGTAAGTAACCACAGATAACTTACTCCTTTGCAGCTTTTTTCAAATATTTGATGTGTTGTTTGAGGTATTCCCTACGATGGCCAGCCGTATTCTGAGTATGATCCTCCACCTCCTCATCTACTAGGGCCACAGCAGAATGGAGATTGAGTAACACAGGATTGTCTGCATCTGTGTTCTCTAAGCGATGGTGGAGGATGTCATCTGGGTTCAGCTGAAACAAGTAGAAAGTATGATATATTCAAATTCCTTTGTGACATCTCAACGATAATGACAAAACATCGGAAAACTGCACTACTTCTTATAGTTCATCAAACCTCATACCCTCATCCACAGAGAACTTGTTCATCAAACCTTATACCCTTATTCACCAAGGACCTGTTCACCAAACCTCACATTGTTCTATCTGTACCACATACAGAGGGTATATACGATACACTGTGGAGTAAGGGACACTCACCTGGTTCCGTCTGTACCACATACAGAGGGTATATACCATACACTGTGGAGTAAGGGACACTCACCTGGTTCTATCTGTACCACATACAGAGGGTATATACGATACACTGTGGAGTAAGGGACACTCACCTGGTTCTGTCTGTACCACATACAGAGAGTATATACGATACACTGTGGAGTAAGGGACACTCACCTGGTTCTGTCTGTACCACATACAGAGGGTATATATGATACACTGTGGAGTAAGGGACACTCACCTGGTTCTGTCTGTACCACATACAGAGGGTACATGTATATACAATACACTCACCTGGTTCCATCTGTACCACATACAGAGGGTATATACAATACACTCACCTGGTCTGTCTGTACCACATACAGAGGGTATATATACGATACACTGTGGAGTAAGGGACACTCACCTGGTTCCATCTGTACCACATACAGAGGGTATATATGATACACTGTGGAGAAAGTGACACTCACCTGGTTCTGTCTGTACCACATACAGAGGGTATATATGATACACTGTGGAGTAAGGTCACTCACCTAGTTCCGTCTGTACCACATAGAGAGGGTATATATGATACACTGTGGAGTAAGGGACACTCACCTGGTTCTGTCTGTACCACATACATTGTGGAGTAAGAGACACTCACCTGGTTCTGTCAGTACCACATACAGAGGGTATATATGATACACTGTGGAGTAAGGGACACTCACCTGGTTCTATATGTACCACATACAGAGGGTATATACGATACACTGTGGAGTAAGGGACACTCACCTAGTTCCGTCTGTACCACATACAGAGGGTATATATGATACACTGTGGAGTAAGGGACACTCACCTGGTTCCATCTGTACCACATACAGAGGGTATATATGATACACTGTGGAGTAAGGGACACTCACCTGGTTCTGTCTGTACCACATACAGAGGGTATATACGATACACTGTGGAGTAAGGGACACTCACCTGGTTCCGTCTGTACCACATACAGAGGGTATATATGATACACTGTGGAGTAAGGGACACTCACCTGGTTCTGTCTGTACCACATACAGAGGGTATATATGATACACTGTGGAGTAAGGGACACTCACCTGGTTCTGTCTGTACCACATACAGAGGGTATATATGATACACTGTGGAGTAAGGGACACTCACCTGGTTCTGTCTGTACCACATACAGAGGGTATATATGATACACTGTGGAGTAAGGGACACTCACCTGTACCACATACAGAGGGTATATACGATACACTGTGGAGTAAGGGACACTCACCTGGTTCTGTCTGTACCACATACAGAGGGTATATACGATACACTGTGGAGTAAGGGACACTCACCTGGTTCTGTCTGTACCACATACAGAGGGTATATACGATACACTGTGGAGTAAGGGACACTCACCTGGTTCTGTCTGTACCACATACAGAGGGTATATATGATACACTGTGGGGCACTCACCTGGTTCTGTCTGTACCACATACAGAGGGTATATATGATACACTGTGGAGTAAGGGACACTCACCTGGTTCCGTCTGTACCACATACAGAGGGTATATATGATACACTGTGGAGTAAGGAACGCTCACCTGGTTCTGTCTGTACCACATACAGAGGGTATATATGATACACTGTGGAGTAAGGAACGCTCACCTGGTTCCATCTGTACGGCCTGTCAGCATTCCTCTCCTGTACAGTCTCCCTCCTCTTCTGTAGAACTCTGTAACAGTCAAAATAATATAAAGGTAATCTCCAAGTGTGAGCAGATTATACGAAATTGATCACTCAAACAAGTCTTCATTGCAAGGATAGAAAAAGGTATTCTCTTTCCCTGACAAGTGTGTCTACACTTCTACCAGCGTGAGATTTATTTACTTTACCCCAGACAGGTATATCAACTCTACCAGTGTGAGATTTTCTTACCTTACCCCAGACAGGTATATATCAACTTTACAATTTTGAGATTTTCTTACCTTGTCTGGACAGGTGTACCTACACTTAAACCCTGCTTGAGGTTTTCTTACCATACCCAGGGGTTCAGGCACTTCCCACCCACAACAATTGTATGACATCACAATACAATGTTGTCACATTGGCAATTCAATCATGTGGTTTCTACATTGTCTTACATTGATGTAATGCCAATCTGACATTTATAAGAGAGCCAACCAGAAGAGAAAAATGATCATCCATGATCATCCCCTGGAGGTGAGACAAGGAGATCCAAATATTCAGGTAAGAATGTGAAGCTGTTAAACACTGCAAGCCTGATGTTTGTCAACATAAGAATCTGCCCCTCCAGTGGAGATCCCAATGTCACATCCATAAGACACAGGTGGAGATCCCAATGTCACACCCACAAGACACGAGTGGCCAACATCAACAAGACTAGGGTAGAAATGCAAATGTCACTCTCACAACACATAAGTGGAGATCCCAATGTCACACCGACAAGACATGGGTGAAGATCCCAATGTTACACCCACAAGACACGGGTGGAGATCCCAATGTTACACCCACAAGACACGGGTGGAGATCCCAATGTTACACCCACAAGGCTCGGATGGAGATCCCAATGTTACACCCACAAGACACGGGTGGAGATCCCAATGTAACACCCACAAGACACGGGTGGAGATCCCAATGTTACACCCACAAGACACGGGTGGAGATCCCAATGTTACACCTACAAGGCTTTGGTTGGAGATCCTAATGTCACACCGACAAGGCTCGGGTGAAGATCCTAATGTTAAACCTACAACACACGGGTGGAGATCCCAATGTTACACCTACAAGACACGGATGGAGATCCAAATGTTACACCCACAAGACACGGGTGGAGATCCCAATGTTACACCTACAAGACACGGGTGGAGATCCCAATGTTACACCCACAAGACACGGGTGGAGATCCCAATGTTACACCCACAAGACACGGGTGGAGATCCCAATGTTAAACCTACAAGACACGGGTGGAGATCCCAATGTAACACCCACAAGGCTCGGATGGAGATCCCAATGTTACACCCACAAGACACGGGTGGAGACCTCAATGTTACACCCACAAGACACGGGTGGAGATCCCAATGTTACACCCACAAGACACAGGTGGAGATCCCAATGTTACACCCACAAGACACGGGTGGAGATCCCAATGTAACACCCACAAGACACAGGTGGAGATCCCAATGTAACACCCACAAGGCTCGGATGGAGATCCCAATGTTACACCCACAAGACACGGTTGGATATCCCAATGTCACACCCACAAGACACGGGTGGAGATCCCAATGTTACACCCACAAGACACGGGTGGAGATCCCAATGTTACACCCTCAAGACACAGGTGGAGATCCCAATGTTACACCTACAAGACACGGGTGGAGATCCCAATGTTACACCCACAAGACACGGGTGGAGATCCAAATGTTACACCCACAAGACACGGGTGGAGATCCCAATGTAACACCCACAAGACACGGGTGGAGATCCCAATGTTACTGTACACCCACAAGACACGGGTGGAGATCCCAATGTTACACCTACAAGATACGGGTGGAGATCCCAATGTTACACCCACAAGACTCGAGTGGAGATCCAAATGTTACACCCACAAGACACGGGTGGAGATCCCAATGTTACACCCACAAGACACGGGTGGAGATCCCAATGTTACACCTACAAGACACGGGTGGAGATCCCAATGTTACACCCACAAGACACGGGTGGAGATCTCAATGTTACACCCACAAGACACGGGTGGAGACCTCAATGTTACACCCACAAGACACGGGTGGAGATCCCAATGTTATACCTACAAGGCTCGGGTGGAGATCCCAATGTTACACCCACAAGATACGGGTGGAGACCTCAATGTTACACCCACAAGACACGGGTGAAGACCTCAATGTTACACCCACAAGACACGATTGGAGATCCCAATGTTACACCTACAAGACACGGGTGGAGATCCCAATGTTATACCCCTTTCTTTATTGTGAGTAGATGACTTACTCCATCAGTTTAGTGCGAGCTGACTCCTGGATTTTGTAGACAGCATCAGGACCCCAACCCATGACTTTCTCCTGGCTGCCAATAGCAATGTTAATCGCCATCCGTACACCATTGATCTGTAAATATTACCACACAATGTCAGTAGACATACTGATATCACAATGTCTTCCTAAACTTAAAGTGAAATCATTCATTAAAAGAAAAATGGAGAAATGTTTTTATTACATCACTTAAAGAACAATGGAGAAATCTCCTAATTACATCACTTAAAGAACAATGGAGAAACATTATAATTACATCATTGAAAGAACAATACAGAAATCTCCTAATTTCATCATTTACACAGAGCTGAAACTCATCTACTTTATCCTAATACAAGTACATCTCCAGCAAATCCAAGTGAAGATGTAAATTACCTTGTAAATGTCCTCTATGTCAATCTTGGTATCAAAGATGACCTCAAGGTCATGGTCTGGGAAACAGGAATATTCCATGTTCAGGGCTGGTCCAAGTCCACATATAGCCCCTGTTAGACGTGTCAGTTCAGGGTCGGTCCTGTTGTGATAAAACCATCATGAAAACGTTACATGTTTGAAGTTTTATGAATTAAATTGTACTGAATCAGATGTAATCATTAAATAAAAGATACATACTACAATGTGAAAATGAAAATAACTTATAAGAGGCCCAATTGGCCTGTAAACCATTACCAACTTTAAAGTTGATATATGTCATTAATGTGGCTGCTAAGCTAAATGTATCTATTTTGACAAATTTTGAAGCCCTTCAAAACAGCATATTCCTGGCCCATATCGAGTCAAGTTCATTCATTTGAACAGACTTGGTAGTTCTTCATCTCAGCATGCTACAGGCCCAAAATCAGTTCTCTGGTCCTCTTTGTTATTGTTTAAAGGGAAAGGTTGATGTTGGACAGATGCTAGACACAACAGGCAAGTTAGCTAAGAACAGGTTTATTTCCCTTTCCCTGATGCCAAAAATAATCAAATAAAACTGCATAACATTTTCACCCTTCTAACACCACAATGCAGTCTGTGGCAATATACCTGAAATCTGTAATAGAAGCAAACAGCAGTGAGATCAGAGAGGGAAGTCCTGATATTTGTGGTAATGGAAGCAAACAGCAGTGAGATCAAAGAGGGAAGTCCTGATATTTGTGGTAATGGAAGCAAACAGCAGTGAGATCAGAGAGGGAAGTCCTGATATTTGTGGTAATGGAAGCAAACAGCAGTGAGATCAGAGAGGGAAGTCCTGATATTTGTGGTAATATAGCCTGTTTCTGCTATGGGACTAAACAACAATGATATCAGAGAGGGAAGTCCTGGTTTCTGTGATAATTATAAAGCTGGATTCAACTATGGGAGCAAACAGCAGTGAGATCACAGAGGGTAATCCTTGTATCTATAACAAGAGGCCCAGAGGCCTGAATCGCAAACATGGCCAGTTAGGAATTATGGCAAAATCATTACATATATATGTATTTCCAAATTTCATGTGGACCATAATATGTAAATGATGTTTTAGGAAATGGTATGCAATATTTCTAACAGAGGTGATAAGATTCTCTGATGCATTGGTTAATCGTAATGTAGGATTTTGTATAGGCCCATTGTCCAAGACAGTTAATGGTATTGAAATACCAAATATTTCCCGTGTTGGTGTTTTTTGTTAAATCAAACATAACCAATGTAAAACTGTTTACATGTAGAAAATATCAGCCCTCTGGGCCCTCTGTAACTTGAGAAAGAGATTCTTGAAGTTTTTAATATATTTAAGACATGTGACCTTGAAAATAGGTCAATGTCATTTATATGAGGAAATTTCATAGCACTCCACTACAGGAACCTACTAGCCAAAGATGAGTGTCCTGGGTCTTTTAGAACTTGAGAAGATTCACAAAGGAATTTTCAACTTTTTCACCCATATGACTGTGAAAATAGGTCAAGGTTATTGATATGAAGGAACTGCATATCACTCTGACTTAGGTACCTGCTGGCAAAATATCATCACACTGGGCCTTCTGAAACTTGAGAAGAAGTTTCTTGATTCTTTAATTTATTAGACCCATATGACCTTGCAGATAGGGCAAGTTCATTCATAATATGAGGAAACTTTAAATTTATTCTTCCCAAAGTACCTTCTGGCCAAATATCAGTTCTCAGTTGCCGATTGTTTTCTGGAAGAGGTTGAAAGTTGATTGATGGACGGACAGACAGACAGATGCAGACACCCACTCATGATTTATACCTTAAGTTGAAGATATACCTGAATTCTGCCACAGGAGCAAACAGCAGGGAGATCAAA
Source organism: Pecten maximus (assembly GCF_902652985.1). NCBI lineage: Eukaryota > Metazoa > Mollusca > Bivalvia > Pectinida > Pectinidae > Pecten > Pecten maximus. The sequence continues at coordinate 27,416,181 of NC_047017.1, read as the reverse complement.
GATGGTAGTCCTGGTATCAAAGGCATTATAGTTGTGTCCCGAGCCATCATGGTCGATCCTCCTGGGTTCAGTCCAACAAATGCTGCAATCATCAGTCTTGAGTGAGGGTCATGAGGTTCATCATCAATGGCAACACAGTTGATGCTGCCTGGTTCAATCTTAGCACACCTGTGATCAGTAAAAGTTAGACAAAGGTTTGGGATACTGAAATAATGAATTACACTTATCTTCTCTCCCACACAATGTTAAAGGAGTGACTTGTCCATCAAGTTTTCACTTTCCACCGAGAAATATTCCTACAAAGTGATGTTACATTTTAGATTTAATAGAAGAGGGGTCAGTCCTCTATTAAGAATTTAGATTTCTCACGAGCTCATGACACCTCCCACCATCTTCCTCAGATTAACGTAGTGTAGTAAACTGTTGTCACATGGTACCTACCTACATGATCCCACATTGGTCATGCTGATGAAGCTCATCTCATAAGGATTGTGTGGACCTCTTAAATTCACCTAAAAGACAAAATAAGATTCAAAATATATAATTCCTATATCTGTTCTGTTTTTACTATTAAGACACCTACATAATACTGTATTGGTGTCTTGTGTAGCTCCTAATCAACAATTTATGGACATCATATTGTACATGTTTGTTTATATGCTGGGTAAACAGCCGGGCAATTCTGAGACAGATCTGCTTATAATAACTTGTATCCATCACTGAACAACATACAGGAGCCATATTGCATGCTATCCAGAGATACTGGGGTAAACTATCTTGCCCAAGGACACAACCACAACAGCACAGGAAGCTGGGTGATCTGGGGGATTCTAACTGCCACTTCAACAACTCTCCTAGAAGATCAGAGTTGGTTTTGAGTAGGAGGTTAAGTAGTAGCTTGGCAATTCTCGCCAGACATCACAGTTTGAGTGAGAGGTTAAGCGGTTATTATCTCAGGAACTTACCTTGCCCCCTCGACGACTATCCCCGAAGTTCATATTTGGTTGGAGGGAGAGGTTGAGCCAGTTGGTCTGTTGACTGTTGAGTTGCCTCTGTTGTCCAGCCGGCTGACCAAATTGTCCGGTCGACTCCTCCAGTACACGTTGCTCGTGGTTTTGCTAGGTGACAATCAAACCACAATCTCACTAATAGGTTGAATATTATGTTTATGAAGTTTACGGTATAAAAGCATAAACCATGCACTTATCTCGAGTAAATTATGCTCACATATTTCATAAATCATGATCACCTATCTCACATAAATCATGCTCACCCATCTCATATAAATCATGATCACCTATCTCACATTAACCATGATAACTTCTCTTACATAAATCATGCTCACCCATCTCATATAAATCATGATCACTTATCTCACATTAACCATGCTCACTTATCTTACATAAAACATGATCACTTATCTTACATAAATCATGATCTCTTATCTTACATAAATCATGATCTCTTATCTTACATAAATCATGATCTCTTCTCTTCCATAAATCATGATCACTTATCTTACATAAATCATGATCACTTATCTTACATAAATCATGATCACTTATCTTACATAAATCATGATCACTTATCTTACATAAATCATGATCACTTATCTTATATAAATCATGATCACTTATCTTATATAAATCATGATCACTTATCTCTTATGCTCACTTTTCTCACTTATCTCACAAAAATAATGATCACTTGTAAATGTATGTAATTTTTATTTATTTTACATTAACTGCGAAATAAGTTGTATCAATCATGCGTGTTGACCCGGATTGAAGTGACAAGGATCTTACTGTGAGATGAAACCAGAGAATGGATGTAATGCATGATATTTTTTAGACCCATATTACACCCATTATATCCTTAACTGGTCATTGTATAAAAAAGTCTATTCACATACATACCTACCAACCAACAAGAAGAAAATGTTTCATAATTTAGTATAAATGAAGGAATATCTTCTACCTTTGACAGGAAGCTTTCTTCAGCAGTATCAGCAAACTCCAGGGCAATCAACTCATGATTGAAACAAATCTGACGGCCATTTCTCAACACTTCAATTAACTCCAGACGTAGTACCCCGCGTACCACAGAGTATATCTGTCAAAGTAGAGGTGAAGTTAATCAATTAACCAATAAATTGACTAAAATCATCTTTAATCAAATTATGTTAACATCCAATAAATTATCAGAAATCATGGTAAATTTATTTTAAGCCTATAACAGTACCACAGATTACATAAACATCCAATAAATTAACAGAAACAAGACAATCTGGCAAATTGCAGCCCACCATCAGCTGTAGGTCAAATGTAAAAATGATTGTCATAATGACTTACTCCCTAGGTATGTAGTTCCATTGACAAGCAGTTATAAGATAGAGCCCAGTAAAACTTTTACTCTGATGTAGGTCAAAGGTCAAAATATAGGTCAGAGTGACCTCTTTTTGGTACATAACACATTCTCATTTAGTCAAACACATGCCCCAAGTATGAACTTCCAGTAACAGTGTGAGATAGAGCCCAGACAAGCTAAGGTACAGAAGGATGGACAGACACAGTCATATATATTCCCCTCAGTTTCCAGTGGGGGATGAAAAACCTTTACAGAATAAATCTTAACAGTCCTTGACAGATCATAGTTACCTTCCCGAACAGATCCTTGTTCATCACCATACTTTGGAATGTGTTGAAGGCCTGTTTAGTCCACCGCCCATCTGGACACTTGATGACCGACGGCCGAATCCCACTGAGATAGCACTCGACGGCCTGTAGCATTAGAGCCAATCACATCTTCATTAGCATTATTTGGGTTCATTGGAAATACAAATTGAATGTAAGCTCACATAGATATCCCTCTCCCTGAAAACATCCTTAACTAAAGACCACCAAATTCAATAAGTGTAGAATTCTACATATGGTGAATGTAAAAACTACATCTGTTGCTAGGTTCATCAAGTGTAAACTAATTCTATTGCTAGGTTCATCAAGTATTAACTAAATATTTTAGTAGGTTCATCAAGAATAAACTAATTCTATTGCTAGGTTCATCAAGTATTAACTAAATATTTTAGTAGGTTCATCAAGAATAAACTCTTTCTGTTGCAAGGTTCACTAAGTATTAACTAAATATGTTGCTATGTCTATCAGGTATTATATAATTCTGTTGCTAGGTTCACAAAGTATTTACTAAATCTGTTGCTAGGTATATATATCAGGTATTAACTAAATCTGTTGCTAGGTATATTAGGTATTAACTAAATCTGTTGCTAGGTATATCAGGTATTAACTAAATCTGTTGCTAGGTATATCAGGTATTAACTAAATCTGTTGCTAGGTATATCAGGTATTAACTAACTCTGTTGCTAGGTATATTAGGTATTAACTAACTCTGTTGCTAGGTATATCAGGTATTAACTAAATTTGTTGCTAGGTATATCAGGTATTAACTAAATCTGTTGCTAGGTATATCAGGTATTAACTAAATCTGTTGCTAGGCTCATCTGATATCAGGGTGTTACTGACCTGGAAGGGGACTTCTGACACGGCATCAGGCAACTCCCGGACATCCTCTCTGGCCACTAACGCCGTATTCCCATAGTCAACAAAGAAAACCTGCCATGTAGACAAACCATGAATATTAGATTAATGATGACTTCACTACAAATTTAAAATAATGACAATTTTAACACAGACAATAAAAATACATTTGTACACTTAAAAACTTTTAAATAATGATGTAAACAGACATTAACAATACACTTTATTTACTTTAAATAATGACGTCTGCAACAGAGACAAAAACAATACATTCTGAATAAGACCATCACCCAAGTTTTCCTTCAACACGACAGATCAAAGCAAGCAGATATTAACTCAATGTGAGGCTGACCCAGCTCCCCACTGTTAGTAGGATGTGTACCTCTAGTGACTCCCTGAACTGGTTGGTGTGAGGTATCGGTACACGGAGGACATTATCTACCCTTGCCCTGTAGTATTCTCTTGCCTCATCCTCAAACGGAGCAGCACACAGCCTCCCCATAGCGATACGACCCACCAAAGGCTGGAACATGCATCAACAGTACCATTTTTCATTATTATCTAATGGAATATATTATAAATATTTTATTATTATTTAATGGAATTTTGTCTAAATGCTTCATAATCATTTAAATTCAAACTTTTTAAATTTTCAATGACTATTAAATTGAACATGTTATGTTTTCATTCAATATTATTAAATTGAATATCTTAAATTGTTTCATAATAATTAAGTAATTTTTGCATTAAATTCTTTTGTCATCTGCAAATAAATTCTTAGATCATGATAGTACGGAGACATAGCCATTGTAATATAAGTGATCTTTATTTCTAAAACTCTTACCACAAGTGCTCTGCCCTGGTTTAGACAGGTGTGCACACCCGAGAGTGTATTGCAGTTTTCTCTCTCTGAGTACTGTGCCCAGAAATGTCCACAATCCTTCACCTGTGTTAACACAAATGTAATGTGAAGTACACATGATTGGTGAAGAATAAAGCAAGTTTGACATATGACCACTGCTTTATTCCGAATAAAATGTTTTAAGTGCTTGGTGACTGAACTAAGATGTCACATTTAATGTGTCAGAAGAACTTTAGCACTGACAACATTTTTGATTTAAATATGACGTTGTTAACGAATTCAAATGTTGAAATGATTTCATTAACACCTTGTATAGTTACTTAGATCACGATAGACCACATTACCTCTGTGACACACAGCTCGACCGACGAGGCTGAGGGTGGAGGTAACATGTACTTCTGGCTGTCCTGTGGCTGATTTGACACTGTAATCCTGTAACAGACAGTAAGGTCACACTAGCTAAAGGTCAAATCTTCACAGTAGCATTACAGACAGTAAGGTCACACTAGCTAAAGGTCAAATCTTCACAGTACCATTACAGACAGTAAGGTCACACTAGCTAAAGGTCAATTCTTCACAGTACCATTACAGACAGTAAGGTCACACTAGTTAAAGGTCAAATCTTCACAGTACAATTACAGACAGTAAGGTCACACTAGCTAAAGGTCAATTCTTCACAGTACAATTACAGACAGTAAGGTCACACTAGTTAAAGGTCAAATCTTTACAGTACAATTACAGACAGTAAGGTCACACTAGTTAAAGGTCAAATCTTCACAGTACGATTACAGACAGTAAGGTCACACTAGCTAAAGGTCAATTCTTCACAGTACAATTACAGACAGTAAGGTCACACTAGTTAAAGGTCAAATCTTTACAGTAGGATTACAGACAGTAAGGTCACACTAGCTAAAGGTCAAATCTTCATAGTAGGATTACAGACAGTAAGGTCACACTAGCTAAAGATCAAATCTTTACAGTGCGATTACAGACAGTAAGGTCACACTAGCTAAAGGTATAATCTTTACAGTACGATTACAGACAGTAAGGTCACTAGCTAAAGGTCAAATCTTCACAGTAGGATTACAGACAGTAAGGTCACACTAGCTAAAGGTCAAATCTTTACAGTAGGATTACAGACAGTAAGGTCACACTAGCTAAAGGTCAAATCTTCACAGTAGGATTACAGACAGTTATGTCACACTAGCTAAAGGTCAAATCTTTACAGTAGGATTACAGACAGTAAGGTCACAATAGCTAAAGGTCAAATCTTCATAGTAGGATTACAGAAAGTAAGGTCACACTAGCTAAAGGTCAAATCTTCACAGTACAATTACAGACAGTAAAGTTAGACAATCTGAAGGTCAAATCTTTACAGGTTAACATAATATATATTTGACTGTTAGGTAACACACTAGTTTGTCACGTAGTTACAGGTCAAATCTTTACAGTACGAATACAGACAGTAAGGTCACACAAGCTAAAGGTCAAATCTTCACAGTACAATTACAGACAGTAAGGTCACACTAGCTAAAGGTCACAAATCTTCACAGTACAATTACAGACAGTAAGGTCACACTAGCTAAAGGCAAATCTTCACAGTACGATTACAGACAGTAACGTCACACAAGCTAAAGGTCAAATCTTCACAGTACAATTACAGACAGTAAGGTCACACTAGCTAAAGGTCAAATCTTCACAGTACAATTACAGACAGTAAAGTTAGACAATCTGAAGGTCAAATCTTTACAGGTTAACATAATATATATTTGACTGTTAGGTAACACACTAGTTTGTCACGTAGTTACAGGATAACACTGTGGTGTGCTTTGAAACCTGTGACAGCATATCATGCTCAATAATGACAATAAATCTCAATATGTGACATTGAAATCATTGTAAATTGCAAGCAATTTCCAAGCACAAATCTTATCCTCGGTCTAATTTATCAAAGCTAAAGCCAATATATTTACCTCATGTAAGAGAGTTTGTCAGAAATCAGCCTGAGTTACTTCAATCTTAAACAAATTAAGATGTAAAGTTGTGAGAAAAGAAATACCTGTTTGTACGTAAGCAACCCCGTCGTGGTGCCTTTGCTAATTCCTGCTGCTCAACAAGACTGTACGCTTCCTCTCTTGACAACAGCTGGATCTCCAGTGGTAGGCGAAGTTGTCTGTAACACACCAACGAACAATAACAGACAATTTAACAGCAAAAAGCCCAATGCAAGTCAAGCATCCTCATATGGAACACATTTGATTGTTAGCTATTTTGCTACATAACTCAAAGTGACCTTGACCATGGATCAATGACCCCGAAAAATCAATAGGGTTTAATTTTGTCCTTTACTGAAGGAGAACAAGTAGGCCATATCAAATTATTCTCCATGGCACAGTTTTCTCCCAATGGTTCGGACATGCGCTACAAGGAACATACTTGTTAAATAAATCATATGACCTTAATTTTGACCCTGAGAATGATAATATGATAAATCCTTTCTTTAAAGGAAACATGTTTAGCGGAGTTTATCTTCCATGTTCTAGTTTTCTTTAAATCAGGCTACAATGTTCTTCACAAACTCATTTGGTGTTATGTATATGGCCCAAAGTGACCTACGAACTTTGAACTCAATAATCAAAGAAGTACATCCTTTCAACAATGGTAAAGGTAAGTTTTGTACTCTATGACAACTTTTTTCTGAAGCATTTTGAAATGCCTTACATGGACGATGTGACCGATACTATCCCCTTGTAGTGAGGAGATAACACTATCTCTGTGTTGAGCCTGAACAGGTTAAAACAGACATAAACCATCTGAGATTTCAATTTGACAGAAGTAACATGGATGTAACATAAGACAACACACCTGAGTTTAACAGCGGAATACACCCCAGGATGGACCTTCCCTCTGTACTCTGGTTTCCACTGGAAACTGATGTAGGCCCTGAAAAGATAATGTTTTTAATATATTCAAAACAAAGTCTCTGACTTTGCAATGTTACATAAGGTAATTCATGAATAGGAAACTACATGTATACACATTACATACAGGTACTTTACACAGAGGTTATCTATAAAAATACACATTACAATAAGGCACTTTACACAGAGGTTATCTATAAAAATACACACATTACAATCAGGCACTTTATCTACAGAAAACTACACACATTACATATAGGTAATCTAAAAACTGTACACACAAACATTGTAAGGACAATATATCCATGTCTTACTTTGTCTCCTCGAAAAAGGCAGTAGGTCTGTAGCCTATGTCCCTGAAGTGGTCCTCTACTGCAGTCTTGTAAAGACTTCCCTGATTGGCTGGCAAACCTTTCACCTACAACCAATAAAATATTGGTTAGGTCTGGTGATAAACTGCAGGTACTATTGCACTTCAAAGGGTAGATGACCTGTGTTGAAGTGGGTTCATGACCTGACAAAATGTACCATGACAGTGTTAAAGGGGTCATGACCTGACATGACTGAACGTACCATGACTGTTGAAAGGGGTCATGATCTGATACAACAGAACGTACCATGACGGTGTTGAAGGTCATGACCTGACATGAGAACATACCATGATTGTGTTGAAGAGGTCATGACCTGACATCAGAACATACCATGATTGTGTTGAAAGTCATGACCTGACATGAGAACATACCATGTCTGTTGAAGGGGTCATGACCTGACATGAGAACATACCATGTCTGTTGAAGGGGTCATGACCTGACATCAGAACATACCATGATTGTGTTGAAGGGGTCATGACCTGACATGATCCGATGTGACTCCTGTTCATCGATTGGTTCCTTGATGAAGTAGTTGGGGTAGAAAGCACCTGCCATGATCACCTAAAACACCAAAATACATAATTCACATGTTGTCACAAACTCTGATTGGTTCTGTTTATTATACTAGTTTATCTGTCGAATACTTTAGTATGAACATTGGAACAAGGAAAATGAGAGACATTTGCATTAATAACAGATTTCATTTCTAATGACCATCCTGAAACCAAGTGCATGTGTCATACCTTAAGGAGAAGCCTCTCCTGGTCTTCGGTAAACTTGTGTTTGTAGTTTGGAGTCTGCCTTGGCTTCTCGATGTTTAAGTTACTCAGCCTAGACTCAAGTTCCTTCACTAGTTCCTGGACCTGTTGGCAATTAATGACTTTTGTTCAGGTTCACAAAAATATTACTAATTACTAATAGGTTATTTAGCTTTCAAATTTGTTTTTTGTATTTCATTCTCTATAGAGTGCCTTCTCTCTTTCAAACAAAAATGGTAACAATATTGTCAGTGTGTGGCGATACCTACCCAGAATACCGGGTGACATTGTCAGTGTGAGGAGATACCTACCCAGAATACAGGGTGACATTGTCAGTGTGTGGCGATACCTACCTAGAATACAGGGTGACATTGTCAGTGTATGGCGATACCTACCTAGAATACAGGGTGACATTGTCAGTGTGTGGCGATACCTACCCAGAATACAGGGTGACATTGTCAGTGTGTGGAGATACCTACCCAGAATACAGGGTGACATTGTCAGTGTGTGGCGATACCTACCCAGAATACAGGGTGACATTGTCAGTGTGTGGCAATACCTACCCAGAATACAGGGTGACATTGTCCGAGTGTGGAGATACCTACCTAAAATATCAGGTGACATTGTCAGTGTGTGGTGATACCTACCCAGAATACAAGGTGACATTGTCCGAGTGTGGAGATACCTACCCAGAATACAGGGTGACATTGTCCGAGTGTGGAGATACCTACCTAAAATATCAGGTGACATTGTCAGTGTGTGGTGATACCTACCCAGAATACAAGGTGACATTGTCCGAGTGTGGAGATACCTACCCAGAATACAGGGTGACATTGTCAGTGTATGGTGATACCTACCCAGAATACATGGTGACATTGTCAGTGTGTGGCGATACCTACCCCGAATACAGGGTGACATTGTCAGTGTTTGGTGATACCTACCCAGAATACAAGGTGACATTGTCCGAGTGTGGAGATACCTACCCAGAATACAGGGTGACATTGTCAGTGTGTGGTGATACCTATCCAGAATACAGGGTGACATTGTCAGTGTGTGGCGATACCTACCCAGAATACAGGGTGACATTGTCAGTGTATGGCGATACCTACCCAGAATACAGGGTGACATTGTCAGTGTGTGGCGATACCTACCCAGAATACAGGGTGACATTGTCAGTGTGTGGGGATACCTACCCAGAATACAGGGTGACATTGTCAGTGTGTGGAGATACCTACCCAGAATACAGGGTGACATTGTCAGTGTGTGGAGATACCTACCCAGAATACAGGGTGACATTGTCAGTGTGAGGAGATACCTACCCAGAATACAGGGTGACATTGTCAGTGTGTGGAGATACCTACCCAGAATACAGGGTGACATTGTCAGTGTGGTGATACCTACCCAGAATATCAGGTGACATTGTCAGTGTGTGGTGATACCTACCCAGAATACAGGGTGACATTGTCAGTGTGGTGATACCTACCCAGAATATCAGGTGACATTGTCAGTGTGTGGAGATACCTACCCAGAATACTGGGTGACATTGTCAGTGTGTGGAGATACCTACCCAGAATACAGAGTGACATTGTCAGTGTGTGGAGATACCTACCCAGAATACAGGGTGACATTGTCAGTGTGTGGCGATACCTACCCAGAATATCAGGTGACATTGTCAGTGTGTGGAGATACCTACCCAGAATACAGGGTGACATTGTCAGTGTGTGGCGATACCTACCCAGAATATCAGGTGACATTGTCAGTGTGTGGAAATACCTACCCAGAATACAGGGTGACATTGTCAGTGTGGTGATACCTACCCAGAATATCAGGTGACATTGTCAGTGTGTGGAGATACCTACCCAGAATACAGGGTGACATTGTCAGTGTGTGGCGATACCTACCTAGAATACAGGGTGACATTGTCAGTGTGTGGCGATACCTACCCAGAATACTGGGTGACATTGTCAGTGTGTGGAGATACCTACCCAGAATATCAGGTGACATTGTCAGTGCGTGGTGATACCTACCCAGAATACAGGGTGACATTGTCAGTGTGTGGCGATACCTACCCAGAATATCGGGTGATAGTGTCAGTGTGTGACAATACCTACCCAGAATATCGGGTGACATTGTCAGTGTGTGGTGATACCTACCCAGAATACAGGGTGACATTGTCAGTGTGTGGTGATACCTACCCAGAATACAAGGTGACATTGTCCGAGTGTGGAGATACCTACCCAGAATACAGGGTGACATTGTCAGTGTATGGTGATACCTACCCAGAATACATGGTGACATTGTCAGTGTGTGGCGATACCTACCCCGAATACAGGGTGACATTGTCAGTGTTTGGTGATACCTACCCAGAATACAAGGTGACATTGTCCGAGTGTGGAGATACCTACCCAGAATACAGGGTGACATTGTCAGTGTGTGGTGATACCTATCCAGAATACAGGGTGACATTGTCAGTGTGTGGCGATACCTACCCAGAATACAGGGTGACATTGTCAGTGTATGGCGATACCTACCCAGAATACAGGGTGACATTGTCAGTGTGTGGCGATACCTACCCAGAATACAGGGTGACATTGTCAGTGTGTGGGGATACCTACCCAGAATACAGGGTGACATTGTCAGTGTGTGGAGATACCTACCCAGAATACAGGGTGACATTGTCAGTGTGTGGAGATACCTACCCAGAATACAGGGTGACATTGTCAGTGTGAGGAGATACCTACCCAGAATACAGGGTGACATTGTCAGTGTGTGGAGATACCTACCCAGAATACAGGGTGACATTGTCAGTGTGTGGAGATACCTACCCAGAATACAGGGTGACATTGTCAGTGTGGTGATACCTACCCAGAATATCAGGTGACATTGTCAGTGTGTGGTGATACCTACCCAGAATACAGGGTGACATTGTCAGTGTGGTGATACCTACCCAGAATATCAGGTGACATTGTCAGTGTGTGGAGATACCTACCCAGAATACTGGGTGACATTGTCAGTGTGTGGAGATACCTACCCAGAATACAGAGTGACATTGTCAGTGTGTGGAGATACCTACCCAGAATACAGGGTGACATTGTCAGTGTGTGGCGATACCTACCCAGAATATCAGGTGACATTGTCAGTGTGTGGAGATACCTACCCAGAATACAGGGTGACATTGTCAGTGTGTGGCGATACCTACCCAGAATATCAGGTGACATTGTCAGTGTGTGGAAATACCTACCCAGAATACAGGGTGACATTGTCAGTGTGGTGATACCTACCCAGAATATCAGGTGACATTGTCAGTGTGTGGAGATACCTACCCAGAATACAGGGTGACATTGTCAGTGTGTGGCGATACCTACCTAGAATACAGGGTGACATTGTCAGTGTGTGGCGATACCTACCCAGAATACTGGGTGACATTGTCAGTGTGTGGAGATACCTACCCAGAATATCAGGTGACATTGTCAGTGCGTGGTGATACCTACCCAGAATACAGGGTGACATTGTCAGTGTGTGGCGATACCTACCCAGAATATCGGGTGATAGTGTCAGTGTGTGACAATACCTACCCAGAATATCGGGTGACATTGTCAGTGTGTGGTGATACCTACCCAGAATACAGGGTGACATTGTCAGTGTGTGGCGATACCTACCCAGAATACTGGGTGACATTGTCAGTGTGTGGAGATACCTACCCAGAATATCAGGTGACATTGTCAGTGCGTGGTGATACCTACCCAGAATACAGGGTGACATTGTCAGTGTGTGGCGATACCTACCCAGAATATCAGGTGACATTGTCAGTGTGTGGTGATACCTACCCAGAATACAGGGTGACATTGTCAGTGTGTGGCGATACCTACCCAGAATACAGGGTAACATTGTCAGTGTGTGGCGATACCTACCCAGAATATCGGGCGATAGTGTCAGTGTGTGACAATACCTACCCAGAATATCGGGTGACATTGTCAGTGTATGGCGATACCTACCCAGAATACACGGTGACATTGTCAGTGTGTGGCGATACCTACCCAGAATATCAGGTGACATTGTCAGTGTGTGGCGATACCTACCCAGAATACAGGGTGACATTGTCAGTGTGTGGCGATACCTACCCAGAATACACGGTGACATTGTCAGTGTGTGGCGATACCTACCCAGAATACAGGGTGACATTGTCAGTGTGTGGCGATACCTACCCAGAATATCAGGTGACATTGTCAGTGTGTGGTGATACCTACCCAGAATACAGGGTGACATTGTCAGTGTGTGGCGATACCTACCCAAAATATCGGGCGATACTGTCAGATGTGTGGAGATACCTACCCAGAATACAGGGTGACATTGTCAGTGTGTGGCGATACCTACCCAGAATACAGGGTAACATTGTCAGTGTGTGGCGATACCTACCCAGAATATCGGGTGATAGTGTCAGTGTGTGACAATACCTACCCAGAATATCGGGTGACATTGTCAGTGTGTGGCGATACCTACCCAGAATACAGGGTAACATTGTCAGTGTGTGGTGATACCTACCCAGAATACAGGGTGACATTGTCAGTGTGTGGCGATACCTACCCAGAATACCGGGTAACATTGTCAGTGTGTGGCGATACCTACCCAGAATATCGGGTGATAGTGTCAGTGTGTGACAATACCTACCCAGAATATCGGGTGACATTGTCAGTGTGTGGCGATACCTACCCAGAATACACGGTGACATTGTCAGTGTGTGGCGATACCTACGCAGAATACAGGGTGACATTGTCAGTGTGTGGCGATACCTACCCAGAATACAGGGTGACATTGTCAGTGTGTGGAGATACCTACCCAGAATACAGGGTGACATTGTCAGTGTGTGGAGATACCTACCCAGAATACTGGGTGACATTGTCAGTGTGAGGTGATACCTACCCAGAATACAGGGTGACATTGTCAGTGTGTGGCGATACCTACCCAGAATACAGGGTGACATTGTCAGTGTGAGGAGATACCTACCCAGAATACAGGGTGACATTGTCAGTGTGTGGAGATACCTACCTCGAATATCGGGTGACATTGTCAGTGTGTGGAGATACCTACCCAGAATACAGGGTGACATTGTCAGTGTGTGGAGATACCTACCCAGAATACAGGGTGACATTGTCAGTGTGAGGAGATACCTACCCAGAATACAGGGTAACATTGTCAGTGTGTGGCAATACCTACCCAGAATACAGGGTAACATTGTCAGTGTGTGGCGATACCTACCCAGAATATCGGGTGACATTGTCAGTGTGTGGTGATACCTACCCAGAATATCAGGTGACATTGTCAGTGTGTGGAGATACCTACCCAGAATACAGGGTGACATTGTCAGTGTGAGGAGATACCTACCCAGAATACAGGGTAACATTGTCAGAGTGTGGAGATACCTACCCAGAATACAGGGTGACATTGTCAGTGTGTGGCAATACCTACCCAGAATACAGGGTGACATTGTCAGTGTGAGGAGATACCTACCCAGAATACAGGGTGACATTGTCAGTGTGTGGCGATACCTACCTCATACAAACGTTTGATCTGGAGGAAGTGCATCCTTCCCCATGACATTTCCTTCTGACTGCGTCGTTTGAAATCGCCCAACATCTTTCTCTTCTCCCATTCCTGTCATAACAAATATCTGGACTTTAATTCAAGATAAACAAGATAGGTGTTGTTATTATAGTAAGTAAGGGTTTATTGCCATTATACAATACTGGGTACCAATAACTAGAATACAACGAGGTCAGCAAGGGTGTGGCTGAGTGCCTGACAGTGCATTTCCCTTGTAAACACCTAGCAGAAGCAACGATTTTGGATTTAGGAATATGGGGAAAAATTATATGAAATTTCCATATGTTTACCTTCCGATGCAGCCTTATATAATGTATTTTTGAACTTATATTCCCAGTTCTATTTAAGATAACAGCAGTCTATGAAATTTCTGAGATAATGGAAATGAAAGTTTTGATGAATGAATAGACAAGTGGACAGACACCATGATTTACTACAGGACATCCACATATCCATACGGGTTCGTAATAATACTTACCCTATAGGCATTAAGGATGGCGATACAGTCACTGCTAGAGCCAGCAGCCCACTCATGTTTGTGTCTATAAGCCTCAAGGTGTTTCTTGTACGGACTGGCAAACACAGACTTCAGTGACAGTGCTGCCGCTGTAAAAGTAAATCATGTCAGTTTTAGTGTCTCTAAAGGATCAGAAAATTGGTACATTTGATCAAATATTCGGATTTATTTAAACCATGGCACCAATACAGTGTAACATCAAATGATACAAAGATGATGACAACGACAGTGAAACCTGACTATTAAGACCACCTGGGGGTCCGGGTCAAAGTAGTCTTAATAGCGAGGTGGTCTCAATACCGAGGTGGACCAAATTGAGCTAGACCATCAGGAACCGTAACTCTTAATTGACTGAACTCAGGTGCAAGTTGTATAGATTTGGCTAAATACATGCCATAGTCTTAACTTTAAATAAAAACAATTGTTTATTTCTTACAATTTAATTAATAATAATCTTCATTTAATAAATAATATTTCTATATAATTTGGACTTGTTTTGCCGATCCCAAACTGTTCAGCAAGTTGTCGCTGGCTACGACCATTGTAATCCGAAGGGTTCTGATGTTAATATTGCCTTTCAAGATCTGCCTACATAGTAAGATCGTCAGAAAATTCGGACTACGACCATTGCTACATCAAATCAGTTAAACTTTCTTTTTTAGTGATAACACGTTACGTTTACGTGGTGTGGCCATCATGAGCGAAAATAGAAATGAAATTAGAAAGAATAGCATAATTCTACTGAAATATTTGAAACCAAACATGTTTATGTACTACAGACCCTATTCGGCATTGATACAAAAACATCGAGATCGCTGTAAACACTTGCGCTTGACCAGAAAAAAATCAAATGTTACGATGTTTGTTTTACTCACCTGTATGTAATCGGGTCTTAAAACGACCAACAGCCACAAATCAATTATTTTAATACCATAATTAATAAACAAATGTATGGTTATTACAATTTTCAAGCCCAGATAGATAATCTGATCACTTGTGTATATAATCCATCACAGCGCCACCCAGGAAGGGCGATCACCCGTAACGGTAAACAAAGGACTACAAACCAAAACCCGGCACATGCTTGCTTGTTACGAACAATGAAAGACTGGATGTTTATTTTACCTTCCGGTCAGTGCGAAGATTTCAAAGAGATTAATAGCCATTCTACTCACCTGCCGATACACTGGTCAGTAAACAAAAGATCGCTAATTACGTATACACACGCCAATGGCTAGTTTGACACACATTACCGTAAGCTGTTCACGGCTCGCTACACACCAGGTAAATTTTTAGACACGACCAACTGGTCGTAATTGTGGGGGTAATTAACGTTAATTAGTGGTCATTGGGACTGCCCAAGGTGGTCGTAATACGGAATAACGGGGTGGTCGTAATAGTGAAGCGATCAATACAAAGATATATAGAGAAAAAATCGGGACTGAAAAAAAGTGCCCGTAATAGCGGGGTGGTCGTAATTTTGAGGTGGTCGTAAGGTGAGGTTTCACTGTAATCAAATAATGTCAGTTAATCTCGACTAATATCGTCAGTTTATCTGGACTAAAATTGTTATTGTTAATTCATTTGGAATATTAATCTTGACTAATATTGTTAGTTTATCAGGGCCAATATTGTCAATCAATCTCGACTAATATTGTCAGTTTATCCTGTGATCTTTGGTTTACTGTATAAGACAGTGTTCTGTTTGACAAGTTTACCTATAATGTACCCTGCTATCTTTGGTTTACTGTATAAGACAGTGTTCTGTTTGACAAGTTTACCTATAACGTACCCTGCTATCTTTGGTTTACTGATGCAGTATAAGGTAGTATTCTGTCTGACAAGTTAACCTATAATGTACCCTGCTATCTTTGGTTAATGTATGAGACAGTTTTCTGTTTCACAAGTTTACATGTACCTATAACGTACCCTGCTATCTTTGGTTTACTGATGCAGTATAAGGTAGTATTCTGTCTTACAAGTTAACCAAAAACGTACCCTGCTATCTTTGGTTTACTGATGCAGTATAAGGTAGTATTCTGTCCGACAAGTTTACCTATTATAAGGCAGTCCTCCAGTAACCCGAACACATGACCCAGGATAAGGAGCTTGCCAAGCCGGACATCCACAGGAACATCAGCCAACACACGCCCTACAAAGGTCAGGTCTCCATCATGGCGACTGCCTTTCTCATAGGTCGGGGTACTCAGCGCTCCTACCTGTGAATGAACTCAGTCTTTTATACAAACAAATCTAACAACAAACAAGAGGCCAATGGGCCTTATTAGTCACCTCATGGGCCTTATTAGTCACCTGAGTTCTGAAGTTAACAGATAAATAAAGTGACCTAAAGGTAATATCATTACAGAAAATGTGCTTCTAGTGGAGAAAATTTAATTGGAGGTAAAATGAATAATATATCTCCGAAATCAAATAAGGATCACCACATCAACATTTGTTTTGTAACCTGTAACAGTGAACAATTTATTATAATATAATTTCAAGTGAGCTATACAGGTCCTCTGGGACTCCTCTACATAGTGATTTAGTACATAAGAACAGACCTCCTTTAGTAGTAGAATGGTTTTCTCTATGTCATCCAGGTTGGGTGGTGACAGGGCTAGGGCCAAGATGGCTTTCGGTTCTCCAAGGTCAAACACCTTGACGTTGAGTATGACACGGTCCAGAGGACAACGCTGCAACACATCAGTCAAGACTTGAGTAAAATATTAACTTGTGTATACACACTCTGGAAGGCAGTACTGTTACAATATGAGGAATTCATCAAGTGTGGAATTTGATAAAACATTCAATCTTATATTTCACAGCAGACAGTTTCCCTGCATGCTGCCTTAAGAATCAGATCTATATAAATTCCTCAGTACACTTCCTATTAACAGGACCAAGGTTTAAGACAGCATGAGGTGCTGTCATATCTCATCAGGATGTTTTTTTTATATTTGTTATTATGGTACATGTATGTCTAAATGGTCCATTTCACTAATAAATCACAGATGTGTGCATACCTGCATTTCTGGAATGCCAAAGTCTTGTATGAAATGTTCCCAGAAATATCGCGTGATCATTCTGTAGACTCTTCCATTTGACACTCGACCAGCTCGACCTGTAACAATATATAAACATTCTTACCTACAACCAACAACATACCAACTACAATGTTCTGCCTAAGCAGAGATCTTCTACCTCTGTGCAGGAAGATAGTCATTAAAACAAGAAAGTATCAAGCAGTAAACAAATTAAATAAAGATTGTAAAGAAGATCTGAGAAATTGAAATCACTTCCAGTTTTGTTTGTGCTCGAAAACCTACAACCATGTAACTATGGTAACTATTTCAGTTCCTACCTTTCCTTTGGTTACAGTTAGCACGGGAAGCCCACTCCACCTGTAGACTTGTATAGTTGGTATCTGTATCTGCCACAAGGTTCTTAGTCAGGCAGAAGTCAATCACTACAACAGAATGGTTCCAATTAACAATGGACAGTGTTAAACTACCAGTAGTAGGTTCTTCATTAGTAATACAGTATATCTACTAAATACTGAAATTTATATCCAAGTACACACTCACCATATTTGATATCCAGTACAAACACAGTTACCATATCTGATATCCAGTACATACACACTCACCATATTTCATATCCAGTACATACACACTCATCATATTTCATATCCAGTTCATACACACTCACCATATTTCATATCCAGTACATACACACTCACCATATATGATATCCAGTACATACACAGTTACCATATATGATATCCAGTACATACACAGTTACCATATATGATATCCAGTACGTACACACTCACCATATTTGATATCCAGTACATACACAACTACCAAATTTGATATCCAGTACATACACACTCACCATATTTGATATCCAGTATGTACACACTCACCATATTTGATATCCAGTACATACACAGTTACCATATATGATATCCAGTACGTACACACTCACCATATTTGATATCCAGTATGTACACACTCACCATATTTGATATCCAGTAAGTACACACTCACCATATTTGAAATCCAGTATGTACACACTCACCATATTTGATATCCAGTATGTACACACTCACCATATTTGATATCCAGTACATTCACACTTACCATATTTGATATCCAGTATGTACACACTTACCATATTTGATATCCAGTACATTCACACTTACCATATATGATATCCAGTACATACACACTTACCATATTTGATATCCAGTACATTCACACTTACCATATATGATATCCAGTACATACACACTTACCATATATGATATCCAGTACATACACAGTTACCATATATGATATCCAGTACGTACACACTCACCATATTTGATATCCAGTATGTACACACTCACCATATTTGATATCCAGTAAGTACACACTCACCATATTTGAAATCCAGTATGTACACACTCACCATATTTGATATCCAGTATGTACACACTCACCATATTTGATATCCAGTACATTCACACTTACCATATTTGATATCCAGTATGTACACACTTACCATATTTGATATCCAGTACATTCACACTTACCATATATGATATCCAGTACATACACACTTACCATATTTGATATCCAGTACATTCACACTTACCATATATGATATCCAGTATGTACACACTCACCATGTTTGATATCCAGTACATTCACACTTACCATATATGATATCCAGTATGTACACACTCACCATGTTTGATATCCAGTACATTCACACTTACCATATATGATATCCAGTATATACACACTTACCATATTTGATATCCGGTACAGTAATGGAACTTTCTGCAATATTTGTAGACAAAATAATCTGAAAACAACAAACAAATACATTTATATATCAGCACTAACATTCTGCAGCACTTGATAACAATTCAAATTTGTCAAGACATTCAGCTCCAGGTCAAACTTATGTAGGCCACAGATTAAAGTAGTGGGGAAGTCATACCTTTCTCTCTCCTGTTCCTGGCATCTCAAACACTTTTGACTGTTCCTCCAGTGTGATGGATGAATGTAACGGAAGGATTTTCAAGCTGAAACATCAGTCACATGTAATACATCAATATTACTGTTAAGATCGTTTTGGGTGAGAATATTAATTCAATGTCTCTGTAATACTTTTGTATACATAATGTACTTATTGATATCATATGACATATTAATAGGAATACAGTGTTCAAGTGCACTTAAAAGTAGAAACATACTTGTGAAGCTCTCTAAAAATCCTATTAATTGGTAATTAACATTGACCTTTGACGTATAATGCAGACTTACTTATCTATGATCAGTTTCATAACCTTGTAGATTCTGACTTACTTTACTGAGGAAAAATTGATTTCAATATAAAGACTGCTGTACATAAATAACTGTACATACTTGTGTTTTGGCATCTGTCCTGGAGACTTGTATCCATAAACTCTATTTCCGCTTGACCTTAATGAAAGACAATTATTCTAGAGCATTTAACAGCTGAACTGTCATGCAATTATATACATGTACATGCAATAGATAGGATCTCAAATCTCTAAAATGACATTCAATTAAATTGAGGAACCTGGCCACTGGCAATTACCCGATTAGTTCCACTACACTCAGACTCTCAACATTATACACCTTTACCCTCAAAGACAATGACATTTGTTAAGAACACACAACTTAAACAATGGTTCATCACAGGAACCACTGAAACAAAGGAAAGAGTCATGATTCAAAGCGAAGATACAAGACAGTACACATCTACAACATAACAATAGAAAGTTAACTTAACCTAACTATAAACATTAATCCTGTAATTATGATGTTTACTGTTTGATACTTTAGGAACTTTCTCCAGCACAGCTTCACTTTGTACATACACAAAGAAAATCTAACTTTCAAGTTTTTATAGTCCATCAACAGTTTTACAACGCAACAAGACTTGCTGTTATTTAGTGTTAAGATTTTACCTGGCAGGAAAACTAGCACAGTTCCTCTGAAGTTAGCAAAACCTGTGGGGGATATTCTGAAAAAAACACAAAGAATTACTTTCAGCTATTTTCAGATATCACCTAACACTTGACAGTATACATATTGACACATGCAGAAAACTTTAATGTAGACTGAAATAAACTACTTATCATAATCTAATATAATGACAGTATTCTAAGATGAAGTAATTACCCTTGGTCCTTGGCTTCCAGACTATCAAACTCTTGTATAAGTCTAACAGCCATAGTGTAAGCCTCTAAGGAGATGGCAGGTGATCCTTCGTCCAGTGGGGGCACCTGTCACAATTTTATAAACCCAGATTAATTAAAAGCATCATATATTGTATCATAGGACTACGGGTAAACTTGTTTTATATCATCAAACAATGTTTCCTCATACAGCATATAGTCTAACATTTAATCATTTAACTGTTTCCAGTTGGCATTCATAAGCCCATGAAAGCCAACTGAAAGCAGTTCAATGCTTATATTTATCACACGTAATTTTGATTTCCATTTCTCTATTTATTAGTGGAATTTGAATTGTCCACCTTTATTGTCCACGAGTCCTGTCAACCACCTTCCTGTGTTCTACTGCTTAAAAAAGGAGTGCATGGAACAATAGACTACACAGTACATAACAAGAATAATCAATGTAATACTTATATCTAATAATATAAACACAAGGATAATACAGAATCATATCTATTCAAAGACTGATAAAGGAAATTATATCTAATCAGAGACAGATAAACAAAATCAAACCTCGTTAAAAACAAATCAACATAATCATATCTAGTCAGAGAAAGATAAACAGAATCATATCTACTCAGAGACATATAAACAGAATCATAATTATCTAGTCAATGACAGTGACGTAAGTTGTTGTTTTACCTCTCCTAAAACAGACAGGTCCTCTGTGTAATATTCCGATACTGCAAAGATTTTTCCTTCCACGCTGATGACAGGGGCAGGTTCAAGTTTTCGCCCTAGAGGGAGTGCGAAGTAGCTGGCAAACACTTCTGAGTCAATGGTGGCAGACATCAGCACAACCTTGACATGCGGAGAGTTTGTTCTTAGGAGCTTACGGACAACCAACAGACTGAAATCTGTGTCCTGGTCTCGTTCGTGGACCTGCACAGAAAAACCAAGCTTCAAATTACAATGTCCAATGGTAAAATAAGATTTATTCTGATATAATTCCTGTAAGCAAGGCTTCACATTCAGGACACTTACACACATGACACACCTGTTGATGAAATGCCTAACTTATCCCATCATTTCTTCTGAATGCCTATTTCCTGCATGTTGAACTTATGCTTTAGTTTATTCATGAATGACTACTTTTTGTCAACCTCTCAAGAGACCTGTGCTATAATTACAATGAATGAAGATTTATTTTCTATTTCTCATACTTTATTAGCAACCTCATCCAGGATAGTGTAAGTAAGCTATAGCATGTTTTTGAGCTATCTCATCCAGGATTACATGGGTAAGCTGTAGCATGTTTTTGTTTCACATTCTACGGTATGAGCTACCTCATCCAGTATACCACAAGTTAACTGTAGCATGTTTTCTACAGTATTAATGTGGTAAACTGTAGCATGTTTTCTACAGTATTAATGTGGTAAACTTTAGCATGTTTTCTACAGTATTAATGTGGTAAACTGTAGCATGTTTTCTATAGTATTAATGTGGTAAACTGTAGCATGTTTTCTACAGTATTAATGTGGTAAACTGTAGCATGTTTTCTACAGTATTAATGTGGTAAACTGTAGCATGTTTTCTACAGTATTAATGTGGTAAACTGTAGCATGTTTTCTACAGTATTAATGTGGTAAACTGTAGCATGTTTTCTACAGTATTAATGTGGTAAACTGTAGCATGTTTTCTACAGTATTAATGTGGTAAACTGTAACATGTTTTCTACAGTATTAATGTGGTAAACTGTAGCATGTTTTCTATAGTATTAATGTGGTGAACTGTAGCATGTTTTCTATAGTATTAATGTGGTAAACTGTAGCATGTTTTCTATAGTATTAATGTGGTAAACTGTAGCATGTTTTCTATAGTATTAATGTGGTAAACTGTAGCATGTTTTCTATAGTATTAATGTGGTAAACTGTAGCATGTTTTCTATAGTATTAATGTGGTAAACTGTAGCATGTTTTCTACAGTATTAATGTGGTAAACTTTAGCATGTTTTCTACAGTATTAATGTATAAACACAAACTGAGCAGTACCTACCTCGTCCAGGATAACATGAGTAAACTGTAACATGTTTTTGGTGTTGATTAGTTTTTGAAGCAACACTCCTGTAGTTACATAAGTCAGTCTTGTGTCATCTGATATTGTCCTGTCCATGCCAACCTAAAATATTCAAATTGAAATTGTCAGAATCATGCTAAGTTTCATGTTTCCAAGATACAGTGGAACTTCGTTAACTCGAACTCGGAAAACTCGAATACCCCGCTTAACTCGAAGTACCTCGTCGGTCCCGGCTGAATTCTCTCTTTATCTTAGTAAAGAAAACTCAGAAAACTCGAACTTGGAAAACTCGAAAAACTCGGATAATACGAAGTGAAAATTTGGTCCCAACAATAAAAATCCTATTTGAAATGATCGAATAACTCGAAGCATAATTTTTGTGTCCAACAACGATCGGTGATAAACACCGACATTTTTTAACAGCTAAATTTCGTTTGTAATACTGAATATATCGGCACTACTAACCTACATGCTATTATAAGTGTTTCATTTTATAAAAGAAATTGTCGGTTGAATCTTATAATAACAACTCTTGGTGATAAAAAGTACTGCTTTACTTACATCAGGTAATTTCCTAAGGCGGTCGCCGATATTAGTACACACGATAGTCAACAACTCATCTACCCGCTCGCTCAAGCGGAACTAATCTCTGACACACCGGTAGATCTACCCGGCTGATGTTTTTACAGGTGTAGAAATGAAACGGTCATCGGCGCGGCGCCTATTAAATCTTTAAACTGCTGAAACAATAGCGTAATTACTGCCGATGTGTTCAGAGTACGACTGTAACGGTCAGCGCTGTCTATTAAATCGCAGCCCAACTTCCGGTGCTAATACACATGGAAATGGCGTGGTTATCAATAAAAAGTAAGTAGGCCGATCAAACAGTATTTTATATGTCCAATAAAAGGTAATGGTTCTGTTACGTTTTGCATGCAACCTGTGTTAAACTTAAATGGTTATTTGATTTGACATGAATAACTTGTTATTTTGTCGAATTCCGTTTTATCGTTATTCCTTTTGCAAACCTAACTTGCACATCAGATCGTTATTGAAGTGACTAAGTGAAAGAAACTTTATCATGATTGTATATCGGCAAAACTACACCAAATTATAAATGACATAACGAAACATTACATATATATTTACATGTATTGACCAGTCTTCACACTAAACTGATGAGCGACAGAGCGAAGTTATAATGATTATATAATGTTGACAAATATTGACCAAACTTTTCACCAAAAATGATAACTCGCTTAATTCGAACACTCGGATAACTCGAAGTTTTTTTCGTGATCCCGTCGACTTCGAGTTAATGAAGTTCCACTGTACTTTATTGAAGATACATGCATGCCTGATGTTTATACATTTTTGTATATCATAGGGATTTTTTTACATAAAAATAAAATACAATGTATTGCATTTATATTCTTTTCTGTGCTTGGTTTTTTTTTTCATAATGAATAAAAATACAAAGTTATCAATTGACTTTTGTTCACACTTCTATGAAATAAGAATTCATAACCCTGGACCTACTTTTTCGCTGTCAACATCTGCAAAAGATAGACTATAAATCCATTTTTATTAGAAACTCTATCTTATAGTAGTACAAGTCTTTATTACATGTTTCCTGACTAAATCACCTGGTATCCACACACAGTGCCCAGCTGCCAATCCCGCTCACTACACACACGACGAGCAATACTAATAGCAGCGATCCTCCTTGGCTGGGTGACTATGATGTTACAGTATTTGTTCATGGAGGCATAGTGGTCAAGTATGTACTGAGGCACCTGTGTTGTCTTCCCTGACCCAGTCGACCCCTGCACCACGGTCACTTGGTTACACTCAATAGTGGAGATCACCTTCAAACATTGAATAGATATAGTATATACAAGAACGTATATATTAACATTAAAAGCATATAACAAGAAATACATACCAGTACTTTCACAGGTTTCACTGATACATGTACAAACTTCTGTGGTAGGCACTTACATCTAACATAAATCAGCTTCGTTAAATCTCAATGTTCATTGTTCTAATGTTTTTACCAAAATTTCTATGAATCAGCCTACCTGCTGGTGATGTCTGGTAATGGGCAGCTTCTTGTCGTAAGTGTGCTGAAACTTGTAGTTCTGGTACACATCTACAGCATTAGATGGAATGAGGTCGTCCGGCATAGCCACAGCGCTTGTACAAATGCTGTCAAGGTCAATCTCTGACATCCGCTCAGCTGCATCGTTGACTCCATGTTGCTGATAATAAGAGTATCAACTTTAACTTCACTACATATATTAGATATATAGTTGTGTAGGATGGAATTTTTAATAATGATCAACAAGAGGCCCAAGGTTCTCATAGTCATCATGCTGGTTTGTTTTAATTCATCACCTTGTCATGTTGTCAAAGGAATAGGTCAAACTCTATTAATTATATATAATGTCTTAATGTCTGTAAACACTATCAGGCTATCAGCACACACACTGCCTAGGTCTTTCAGCTGGCTACAGAAGTAAACAGTACCACAACCAACAGATTTCAATTTATTGATTTTATGATAAAGACAGAAAAAATAAAAGCTCATAGTATTTACAGTTAGACAGTATAATTCATGTAAAAGATTCTCAAATACTACTATCTAAACAAATTACATGTTATCACTTCATCAATGTGTTGATTTAAAGTAAACATGACTAGGACTAACCTGGGGTTGATTTGCCTCAAAAAGGTGCTGCTGCTCCTCCTCCAAATATGAAGCAGCATAATCTCGTTGGGTTTCGTCTCGTGGACCCCTGTAAAAAATTTTGTTAAATAACTTAGCATATGTTTTGTGTATTGATCAATTAATGAACCAACAGACACCAGTTAATTTTAATGAGAATATCTTGTTTTGAATTGATTTTGTTTTGAATTGATATCATTGTACCTATCACTTTTTCTATATTCAGTTTCAGATGCTGGCATTCGATCTTCAGAAATAATGTTGCATATATATATACTTGGTACCTGGATTAAATACTGACTGGGAATTAAGTACCTCAGTTTAAGACAATGGATCAGTGACAATCATACCATCTGATTTTAATGCAGAAATTGAGCTGTGATCAAGCTTTTTATGATTTGTGTACATGTAGAACCAGGATCTTTTCAATGCACTATAGTTTGTATCAATTTCTTGGAGTGTCAACATACTGCAAGTAGGACGTATAAGATTTTGTTGAATTTCATGCTTTACACTTAGTAGTTTGCCCTCATATCTATAAAGGCCATCTCTCATAAAGAGATGTTGAAAATATGTTTGATGTCGGGAGTGACCTATGGACTACTGGATTTGGGTTTTAGTATTTTGTGGGGTTTATTTCCTTCACCAGCTTTTGAAGTTATTTTGAAAAGCTTTCACATATTTTTTGTTGCTACTGATGTTATCCTATTTCGTTTTTTAATAGGAATCTGACGTGATATATAACTCTTGCTTTGTGTAAGCAAACTTTTATATAACTCTACCAGGACACTGTTTTGGAACGATATATCTGGCAAGACTGGAGATCTTACGACTCGGGCATATTTGGTGCAGTGTGTTGTCATTCCTGGGGAGGAGTTCAATGATTTGGGTAAGGTCTGGTTGATCTAGGTTTTAGTATTTTATTTCGCCATTCCCATCCTGAGTAGATGAAGTTCCTAGGCTAATAATAATGATATGGGCATTTGACTTGTTTTAACTCAATATTCCTGTTTTCATCGTCTTTCGGTTATAAACTGAATACTGCTAAATATTGAGATATAATACCAAGTATCTTGATCCTCACAAATACTTTACCAAATGGTCATGGTACGAAATTTCTAATTCACCTGTTATATGAAGGGATGTATTGCTCTTCGTTCACCACACGTGGTTTTTGTGTGACAGTGTCAAAGTCGGGGGTTCCTCCTGATTTGCTTTTGGAAAAAGTGTGTACATCTTTGTATGCTTTTTTCCCAATTTTAAACCACTCGTCGGCTGTGTCGAGCGATATTTCGCTTACAAGACGATTCATGATAGTTTTGAGTCCTGTACAAAACTCGTCGGAAAAAATCAAAACATTGCTATCGCCATTTTCCTGATGTTCGGTAGTCTTCGGAACTTAACGCCAAACCAATGCTTTAGGCACATCTCTGACGGTTACCAGCTCAACAGTGAATTGCAAAATGAAAGTACTTCAGAGGGGATTTTTCTATGTAAAATCCGTGATATATTTGGGACGTGTTCTACTTTCCTTCACTCTCCATATTAAACAAATAATAAAGAAAACAGCTTTGATATTAATATTCAAACGGTGCGAGGCTGTACTAAGCAGTTCACAATGTGGAGTGAAAATGGCGGGAAATTCGGAAATTCCTGGTTTCGAACTGCATATTTGGTGTGAGACACAGTTTTTATCTATTAAATTGTTCACTAGGCATACTCATTTTATTTCAAAAAAATGATTTACATATAAAAAAAAAAGGTTTCCTGATATAAAAAAAAAAAATCCCATATCAAAAATTGATTAGAATAATATATATCTATTCTTTATATGAAAATAGATACTAAGCCTAGATCTATATTTTTATATATTACAAATAATTTTGATGTCAAGACCTTGTTTTTTTTGTAGCAAAAATTATCATAATTACATTTTCATATCAAGATTTTTTAAAATAAAAAACCCGAATTCTTGATATCAAGAAATCTATTTTTATTTTACTGTTTATAGTAAAACTACGTTTATAAATTTCCGATGGAAAGGAAGATATTTTGAATTAATGTTAAATATCGCATATTTTCTTATCTAAGGAAATTAATTTTTGATATCAAATTTGGATTCATAAAAATCTAACAAAAAATGAATTCCTTGTATTTCTTGATACATGTAGATAATCTACCAGGAATTTAAAAAGAAGTTAATAAATAGTCAAACATCGCCTCTTAATTTTGACACCGGTAAGAGCAGAATGTGGCATCAAAACATGATTTGATAGGAAAAAGAAGAATGTTTATTTTTAAGATCGATATTTACACTTGGTTGTTACTTCATGTATCTAAGGTTCTGTGTTAATGGGGAGGGTGTTAATGGGGAGGGAAGCTTTGAAGGGTTCTGATATTTTGTGTTAAGAAAAAGGGCAGGTTTGAGGAATTTTATTGTTTAATCGACTATTTTCTGTACTGTGTTCGACAGGGACTTGAGAAATAGCACATTTTCAGACGTTATGTTTTTGTTGTTTTTTTTTTTTGGGGGGGGGGGGGGGGCTAGATTAAAATTCGGTAAAAATGACTCCCGGTATATAATTAAAACCGGGGGAGTAATTTTACCGAATTTTAATCTAGCCCCCCAAAACGTCCCTGTGCTGTGTTCTGCTGTAACACAATTCATGTTGATATAAGGAAAGTATTGTTAGAGGTAAAAGTTTGTTTGTTTGTTGGTTTTTTCCCCATTGAATTGGTATATTGTCTAAATAACTATTTTTGCCTCGAGAATTTTTATATACACGTATATTATTCTGATTGCATGGAGGAAATTGAGTAATTGTATATAGCCAAATTCTGTGCGTTTTTATGACGTCCACACTATCAGGATGACACTCTGGCATATAGAAACATTCTAGACCACCCTGACCACACACCCACTTGGATTTATACCCTGTCCTCGCTGGGGCTCGAACTAGAGACCTCTCGCTCTCAGTGCGGACATTACCCTGTCCTTAGCTCGTAAGGTGGCCTATACACGTTTAAACTACCATCCTTCTTCACCATCCTAACTACCTTCGAGGTCACTTCCCACACAACATCCTAACTACCTACCAGGTCACTCTCCACACACCATCCTAACTACCTACCAGGTCACTCTCCATACACCATCCTAACTACCTACCAGGTCACTCTCCACACACCATCCTAACTACCTACCAGGTCACTCTCCACACACCATCCTAACTACCTACCAGGTCACTCTCCACACACCATCCTAACTACCTACGAGGTCACTCCCCACACACCATCCTAACTACCTACCAGGTCACTCTCCACACACCATCCTAACTACCTACCAGGTCACTCTCCACACACCATCCTAACTACCTACCAGGTCACTCTCCACACACCATCCTAACTACCTACCAGGTCACTCTCCACACACCATCCTAACTACCTACCAGGTCACTCTCCACACACCATCCTAACTACCTACCAGGTCACTCTCCACACACCATCCTAACTACCTACCAGGTCACTCTCCACACATCCATCCTAACTACCTACCAGGTCACTCTCCACACACCATCCTAACTACCTACCAGGTCACTCTCCACACACCATCCTAACTACCTACCAGGTCACTCTCCACACACCATCCTAACTACCTACCAGGTCACTCTCCACACACCATCCTAACTACCTACAGGTCACTCTCCACACACCTTCCTAACTACCAGGTCACTCTCCAATCCTAAAATACTACATCACTCCCACACCCATCTAACTACCTAAAGTCACTTTAACACACTAAATCGCCCAGACACCATCCTAAACTATTCTGCACTCTAACACATAACACGTACCAGGTCACTCTACAAAATAATAAAACACTCTACCATCCTAACTACTACAGGTACCTCTCTCACACATCCTAACACCCTGACCATCTCACACACCATCCTAATACTACCGGGTCACTCTCACACCATCAACTACAACATCTCTCTCCAACCATACTACTACCAGTCACTCTCCCACACCATCCTAAACTACCCAGGTCACTTCACACACCATCCTAACTACCTCCAGTCACTCTCCACACACCATCCTAACTACCTACCAGGTCACTCTCCACACACCATCCTAACTAACCTACCAGGTCACTCTCCACACACATCCTAACTACCTACCAGGTCACTCTCCACACACCATCCTAACTACCTACCAGGTCACTCTCCACACACCATCCTAACTACCTACCAGGTCACTCTCCACACACCATCCTAACTACCTACCAGGTCACTCTCCACACACCATCCTAACTACCTACCAGGTCACTCTCCACACACCATCCTAACTACCTACCAGGTCACTCTCCACACACCATCCTAACTAACCTACCAGGTCACTCTCCACACACCATCCTAACTACCTACCAGGTCACTCTCCACACACCATCCTAACTACCTACCAGGTCACTCTCCACACACCATCCTAACTACCTACCAGGTCACTCTCCACACACCATCCTAACTACCTACCAGGTCACTCTCCACACACCATCCTAACTACCTACCAGGTCACTCTCCACACACCATCCTAACTACCTACCAGGTCACTCTCCACACACCATCCTAACTACCTACCAGGTCACTCTCCTACACACCATCCTAACTACCTACCAGGTCAGTCTCCACACACCATCCTAACTACCTACCAGGTCACTCTCTACACACCATCCTAACTACCTACCAGGTCACTCTCCACACACCATCCTAACTAACTACCAGGTCACTCTCTACACACCATCCTAACTACCTACCAGGTCACTCTCCACACACCATCCTAACTACCTACCAGGTCACTCTCCACACACCATCCTAACTACCTACCAGGTCACTCTCCACACACCATCCTAACTACCTACCAGGTCACTCTCCACACACCATCCTAACTACCTACCAGGTCACTCTCCACACACCATCCTAACTACCTACCAGGTCACTCTCCACACACCATCCTAACTACCTACCAGGTCACTCTCCACACACCATCCTAACTACCTACCAGGTCACTCTCCACACACCATCCTAACTAACTACCAGGTCACTCTCCACACACCATCCTAACTACCTACCAGGTCACTCTCCACACACCATCCTAACTACCTACCAGGTCACTCTCCACACACCATCCTAACTAACTACCAGGTCACTCTCTATACACCATCCTAACTACCTACCAGGTCACTCTCCCCACACCATCCTAACTACCTACCAGGTCACTCTCCACACACCATCCTAACTACCTACCAGGTCACTCTCCACACACCATCCTAACTACCTACCAGGTCACTCTCCACACACCATCCTAACTACCTACCAGGTCACTCTCCACACACCATCCTAACTACCTACCAGCTCACTCTCCACACACCATCCTAACTACCTACCAGGTCACTCTCCACACACCATCCTAACTACCTACCAGGTCACTCTCCACACACCATCCTAACTACCTACCAGGTCACTCTCCACACACCATCCTAACTACCTACCAGGTCACTCTCCACACACCATCCTAACTACCTACCAGGTCACTCTCCATACACCATCCTAACTACCTACCAGGTCACTCTCCACACACCATCCTAACTACCTACCAGGTCACTCTCCCCACACAACATCCTAACTACCTACCAGGTCACTCTCCACACACCATCCTAACTACCTACCAGGTCACTATCCACACACCATCCTAACTACCTTCAAGGTCACTCTCCACACACCATCCTAACTACCTACCAGGTCACTCTCCATACACCATCCTAACTACCTACCAGGTCACTCTCCACACACCATCCTAACTACCTACCAGGTCACTCTCCACACACCATCCTAACTACCTACCAGCTCACTCTCCACACACCATCCTAACTACCTACCAGGTCACTCTCCCACACACCATCCTAACTACCTACCAGGTCACTCTCCACACACCATCCTAACTACCTACCAGGTCACTCTCCACACACCATCCTAACTACCTACCAGGTCACTCTCCATACACCATCCTAACTACCTACCAGGTCACTCTCCACACACCATCCTAACTACCTACCAGGTCACTCTCCA
The DNA here is from genome assembly GCF_902652985.1 of Pecten maximus. NCBI lineage: Eukaryota > Metazoa > Mollusca > Bivalvia > Pectinida > Pectinidae > Pecten > Pecten maximus. Next base: position 27,384,472 of record NC_047017.1, on the reverse strand, counting down.
CACACCATCCTAACTAACTACCAGGTCACTCCCCACACACCATCCTAACTACCTACCAGGTCACTCTCCACACACCATCCTAACTACCAACCAGGTCACTCTCCAGACACCATCCTAACTAACTACCAGGTCACTCTCTACACACCATCCTAACTACCTACCAGGTCACTCTCCACACACCATCCTAACTACCTACCAGGTCACTCTCCACACACCATCCTAACTACCTACCAGGTCACTCTCCACACACCATCCTAACTACCTACCAGGTCACTCTCCACACACCATCCTAACTACCTACCAGGTCACTCTCCACACACCATCCTAACTACCTACCAGGTCAGGTCACTCTCCACACACCATCCTAACTACCTACCAGGTCACTCTCCACACATCATCCTAACTACCTACCAGGTCACTCTCCACACACCATCCTAACTACCTACCAGGTCACTCTCCAGACATCATCCTAACTACCTACCAGGTCAGTCTCCACACACCATCCTAACTACCTACCAGGTCACTCTCTACATACCATCCTAACTACCTACCAGGTCACTCTCCACACACCATCCTAACTACCTACCAGGTCACTCTCCACACACCATCCTAACTACCTACCAGGTCACTCTCTACACACCATCCTAACTACCTACCAGGTCACTCTCCACACACCATCCTAACTACCTACCAGGTCACTCTCCACACACCATCCTAACTACCTACCAGGTCACTCTCCACACACCATCCTAACTACCTACCAGGTCACTCTCCACACACCATCCTAACTACCTACCAGGTCACTCTCCACACACCATCCTAACTACCTACCAGGTCACTCTCCACACACCATCCTAACTACCTACCAGGTCACTCCACACACCATCCTAACTACCTACCAGGTCACTCTCCACACATCATCCTAACTACCTACCAGGTCACTCTCCCCACACCATCCTAACTAACTACCAGGTCACTCTCCACACACCATCCTAACTAACTACCAGGTCACTCTCCACACACCATCCTAACTACCTACCAGGTCACTCTCCACACACCATCCTAACTACCTACCAGGTCACTCTCCACACACCATCCTAACTACCTACCAGGTCACTCTCCCCACACCATCCTAACTACCTACCAGGTCACTCTCCACACACCATCCTAACTACTTACCAGGTCACTCTCTATACAACATCCTAACTAAGTACCAGGTCACTCTCCACACACCATCCTAACTACCTACCAGGTCACTCTCCCCACATCATCCTAACTACCTACCAGGTCACTCTCCACACACCATCCTAACTACCTACCAGGTCACTCTCCCCACATCATCCTAACTACCTACCAGGTCACTCTCCACACACCATCCTAACTACCTTCGAGGTCACTCCCCACACAACATCCTAACTACCTACCAGGTCACTCTCCACACACCATCCTAACTACCTACCAGGTCACTCTCCACACACCATCCTAACTACCTACCAGGTCACTCTCCACACACCATCCTAACTACCTACCAGGTCACCCTCCACACACCATCCTAACTAACTACCAGGTCACTCTCCACACACCATCCTAACTAACTACCAGGTCACTCTCCAGACATCATCCTAACTAACTACCAGGTCACTCTCCAGACACCATCCTAACTAACTACCAGGTCACTCTCCTAACACCATCCTAACTACCTACCAGGTCACTCTCCACACACCATCCTAACTACCTACCAGGTCACTCTCCACACACCATCCTAACAACCTACCAGGTCACTCTCCACACACCATCCTAACTAACTACCAGGTCACTCTCTATACAACATCCTAACTAACTACCAGGTCACTCTCCACACACCATCCTAACTAACTACCAGGTCACTCTCCACACACCATCCTAACAACCTACCAGGTCACTCTCCACACACCATCCTAACTACCTACCAGGTCACTCTCCACACACCATCCTAACTAACTACCAGGTCACTCTCCACACACCATCCTAACTACCTACCAGGTCACTCTCCACACACCATCCTAACTAACTACCAGGTCACTCTCCACACACCATCCTAACTAACTACCAGGTCACTCTCTATACACCATCCTAACTAACTACCAGGTCACTCTCCACACACCATCCTAACTACCTACCAGGTCACTCTCCACACACCATCCTAACTACCTACCAGGTCACTCTCCACACACCATCCTAGCTACCTACCAGGTCACCCTCCACACACCATCCTAACTACTTACCAGGTCACTCTCCACACACCATCCTAACTACCTACCAGGTCACTCTCCACACACCATCCTAACTACCTACCAGGTCACTCTCCACACACCATCCTAGCTACCTACCAGGTCACTCTCCACACACCATCCTAACTACCTACCAGGTCACCCTCCACACACCATCCTAACTACTTACCAGGTCACTCTCCACACACCATCCTAACTACCTACCAGGTCACTCTCCACACACCATCCTAACTACCTACCAGGTCACTCTCCACACACCATCCTAGCTACCTACCAGGTCACTCTCCACACACCATCCTAACTACCTACCAGGTCACTCTCCACACACCATCCTAACTACCTACCAGGTCACTCTCTACACACCATCCTAACTACCTACCAGGTCACTCTCCAGACATCATCCTCATTGCCATGCATTCAGGTCCCTCTCCCGACGTCTTCATCACTAGCCTCTAGTTCCCTCTCCCGACGTCTTCATCACTAGCCTCTAGTTCCCTCTCCCGACGTCATCATCACTAGCCTCTAGTTCACTCTCCCGACGTCATCATCACTAGCCTCTAGTTCACTCTGTCAACATAATCCTCATTATCTTCCAGTTCATTATCCCGACATCATTATATTCGGGTTCATCCTGTCGGCATCAACCTCACTGTCTTCCAGCTCACTCTCCTCATTATCAGTGCCGTGCATTCAGTTCACTCTCCAGACGTAATAATTACCATTTATATGACAAAGGTCTGCATCCTTATTGACCTGTAATCTGAAAGTTTGTCCCCAATACATTGTATATATGACAAAGGTCCGCATCCTCACTGACATGTAATTTGAAAGTTTCAAAAAACGGAATATGATTAGTAAGCATTTTTTTTTTTTCGTTTTGCAGAATAAACCCATGACTTTCTTTTTCAGCAAGTCAGTCATGATTTTCTGCAGCCAAAGCCATAGTGGAATGTCACTTTGGCGCCAGGGTAAATAGTACAGACTTGTGTTTCATTTTCATTTTAGATTCTCAGCTATTGATCCCGTCTAGAATGCTGACACAGTAGTGGGTATGACTCGATTTGCCAGCCTCTGGCGTAGTTTTATCAATGAATTTCACGTTATATAACAGGGGTCTACCAATGCTCTAAATTCTACAGGAAAAGCTGGTTTACGTTTCAAATATTATTTAGATTGCCAGGTTAAGTACTCTGTGGCCTATTGGACCATATTGTTCTTTATGGACATCTCAATGTTTTGGCTTAGAATACCACGCGACGGAGGTAATTTCTTTCAGAAGTAATAATTGTAGTGTCAAATACATTGATACTATTTAACCCTATATTTACAGTTCCCGGAGCTTGGCGACAGGCTTAATTAATTCTAGTCTGTTCAAAATGTTTTTTTAACATAATATCTAAATTTATCAGGAATTTTGGCTAATCTCCTTGTGAGTCCGAACATGGTGACCCCAAGTTGTATGTGAAGTTACTATGATATGTCATTTAGTTGTAAGGTGGACCTACGTGTACAAAAACATCCAAGAGCTACATGTATATTTATATACAAATCACCTTTGTTTTGTACATTCTTTGTCTGTAACCCATTGTAGTATACCATTGTACTATTATACACTAGTTGTCAGATTTCCCTGGGCTCTCAGTAGTCCTATTTAGGCAGACAATGATGCCAAGAGCCTGAACGCGTGGTCAAAGAAGCTACATTGTCACCTGAAAATGAATCCACGTAACAGGTATACACAATACGAGTCCAGTTTATAGGAGATAAGATGTGTCTATTGTAAGGGATGTGGTTAATCTGTCAATACTGTAAATAGTCTGCGATCTAAATAAAACTAGTTACAAAGTTTACAGATTTAATTCAAACTTATCGGTTCTGTCCGCTTATCACAGCAGGAACTGTACCTGGTGTTGTAGACTGGTCTAGCTGACGGGTAGTTCGTGTGTACCCAAGCGTAATACGTGGATATAAGTAATACAATACACAAAGGAACTGCACAAGTAAAAGAGTTGCACCGACATCAGTTGGTCGTAGTAAAGGACTTACCATTGGCTAACTTGTAGTATATGTACGTGGACGGGAGCTGGACAAGGACATTATAGTGCGGGGGAGTCCGGCGGATAACATGCACGTGGAACAAAGTAAGTCTACCGGACTGTGTTATATACGTCTCTAATCCCGAGAGGTGGAGGAGTTAAAGATGAGGGTGGGGGTAAACGGTATAACACACGCAAATACATACTTATATAGAAAGAGTGATTGTGGACTGCACAGACAGGGAGTCTTACTTTATATTGGTACACAGAATGGGTCGTTATAGAGAGGTAAACATACCACACAGTAGGTCGTATTAGACGGGTCTTTGTAGGTACAGAAAAATATTATAACTTTAAACTAAAAAATGAAGCACACAACATTGGTCATTATAGGGAGGTAAGCATACCACATAATAGGTCGTATTAGACAGGTCATTGTAGGTACAGAAAAATATTACAACTTAAACTAAAAAATGAAGCACACAACATTGGTCATTATATGGAGGTAAACAACAGGTTGTATTAGGCAAGTCGTTCTGCGATTCGCTACCGACAGGTATTCTTACTTCCTACGTAATAGACCTGAGTTTAGCAGGATGTCTCGGGTCGCACTGGGGCCAAAATCATTGAGGCATATGTATAGAATTCTACACAATCTTCATTTCATTTTCGTGATTTTGACAACACACATTCATTTAAAAACAGTCCTCCAGCTTATCTTGCTAAACACACTTTACTTAGGTTCTTAACATATCTCTACATAATCTTCTCAAATCGATACTCGCCAGGTTGGAACAAGTGGTATGATAACTTTGTTACCTCGGAAAGTAGTTTAAAGAACAACCACGAGTAAATCTCTATTGAACAAGACAATCAACTCCCACAGTTTTTATCCCTTATTTAAACACCCTGGTTAGTAGCACAATAAGTTATTGTAGATGGGTATGTAAGTACCTTCATACACAAACCTACAGACACCATACAATATGTGACGATTTCGAAACCAGTACATATTTTGTATATCCGACCCATATTTTCTCATGAATAACGGCGTTCGACATACACGAGCAAACTTAGATCGACCCGGAGATCATTATTCGAATACGACACCCCGTGTCCTGGTTAAAAACAGGACAGAAACACCATTTTTCATACTATCTATTTTTTGAAATCCTCTATGTCACTGTATAGTATACTAAACATGCTAGTTCACCTGGTCCGTATCACCTGACTCTTGCTCTTAATATGACGTTAAACAAGATAAACCAAACTAAAACCCGATAGATTAAACAGTTAAAATGATGACGTCATTTATAGATTTGTGTCCTATCCCATACCATCTGATGAAACAAAACGTTACAAAACCCAGAAAGTATTCAAGTCTGAATTGATATTATGTTCAAGAGCTTTTAAAGGCGTCCGTTTGACCGAGCCTTGTCTAACCTTCCATTGTCAAATAACAACAGAAAGAACCGACATAAAATGACAAAACCGTAATACTCATATCGATAAACGAGGCATGTTTTATCTACGTAATTGTGTCACAACATATAAGGTGTAGTATCGGTTGATGAAAAAGAATCCCATTTGTATCAACAAGTTGTATACCCACGGAAGCAGAATCTGCTTGGAGATGGAATTTTGATTAAATTTGGTCTGGTCCGACGGGGTAGAGGTACGGGCCGAAAAGGGAAAGCATTGATTAGATATGAAATTGAATTTTGAGTTGAATTTGCTTCTTGTTATCTTATCATTCAGATCACGAGGAATAAAAACATAAGTGCTGCTAGCCAAGGTTCTGAGAGGGTTGTTTGTTAAATCGCCCGTGAATAGTCAGGGTCATTTTGAGGCGGGGTCTCATTGTAGTAGCTGGTGATTACCGTACTGAACAACATGGGGAGGCCTGTCGCAAGTCCTCCAGGTCAATTAGGGTAAAATGCCTTGAGAGGCAGATCCTAAAATGAAAAAAAAAAAAAAAATTTTTTTTATCATAAACGAGAATTATTTGTAGTGATTACTGAAATATTCATATGAGGAATTCGATAGTTAAAAGCAATCAGTTGGCGCATATCCGTACCTATAGACACCGACTTGTTACCATATAAACAAGTCCTTACCAGAGAAAGTTGTTATCACGTTTAACGTTCTGGGATGAGTGGGATAGAAGAATGTGTATATGAAGTGAATTAATCCACGATTTGATAACAATGAAGTATGGTTTTTTGAGATCACTGAGGCTTGTCATTATCTAAAGTCTGGTCACCCTTGGTATGGCGGGGATAGACAGCCTCTGTATGTAACACAGACTCCCATTGTTATCAAAAGATGGAGCCACAACCGTAACCACGGAGCACCTGTATAGTTATCAACTCAGGTGTGAAATAGGACTTCTACATTCTAGGTCAGAATTTTTCTTCAAAACCTAAAATACTTATTGTAACGTTTCCTCTCTCTTTATTCTACATAAAGGACCTAGATAACATGATAACTTTTATACTAAGTCTAAAACAGGAGTAAAAAAAAAAAGTTAGATCTGTGAGGGTTTTGGTGTTTAATAGTTGACGGTAAGAGACTAAAACAGGAATACTATTCAGAATTGGTTACAGATCTTTGATGGCTGGAATACTACTGGTATTAAGAATTAATTACAGATCCTTGATGACAGGAATACTATTAAGAATTAATTACAGATCTTTGATGGCAGGAATACTGAAACATTTCGTTTTGTATCATATAACACCCTACCAACAGCCAATCATGTGTTTTGGAGACCACGGTATATTCGTGTTCGTCTCCCTTCGATAGTGCGATACTGTTGTCGGCTCTATAGCGCTGCCTCACTGAAGCATACTGCCGAAAGCACATTTACTACGCTACTCGTTTATTGTAGGAATTCTGAAGCATCGTTTTAAAGATCTTTGATGGTAGGAATTCTAAAGCATTAATTATAGACGTAATATTAACTATATATCTTTGATGGAAGTGTTACTGAAACATTAATTACAGGTCTTTCGTGACAGTAGTGCTAAATCATTAACTATAAATGACAGACGTGCTATAGACTTTAGATCTAATGACGACTCTATATAATCCATTAGGTGTCAATCCTGTTCAAACTCTTTTGTATTCACTTCCCTCGTCAGTATTACGTGTAAATTACAAAAGGCTTCGGCTCGTTAGCATGGCGATTGCACAAAATATTTGATGATATTGCACAAATTAGACTGGTCAAGCCTGTCCAAACCGATAGCCAGTGCTCCGATAACTTCACACTCCTCCAAGGTTTAATTTGCCAACAAGAGAATAGAAGCTATAAACATCAGTAATATCCCTCACAATAAGTCTGTATTTCTGATACTCTGGTACCCCTGTCATTTCTTACCGCTATTCTAAGCCCATTGCTTCCAAACTTTTTAGTTACGAAAAACGCCCAAACAGCTGAATTTGAACGACCTTCGAGCAACTACTCCTGTGGCATGTTCCTGTTCGACTTCTCAATGTATCCACGGTCCAATTGGACAAGTCACAATTGGTGATCCTCGCATTATTCCAAACCATAAGTAACGAGATTTTTTATGAAGGGTTCGAATAATCGAGACTACTTTTAGTATTACATATTCGTTATCTTGTAACGAGAGCTTTCCAAAAAAGATGAACGGCGATATACGTACGGCATTTTGAACTGTATGGGAGCATATTTCGTAAAACAGAGGAGAAGGGCTCATAGAACATTAACCAAAGATGATATCGTTAGAATAATTGAATTTCTGATCGACAACATCTTTGCTGAGTTTGATAACCAGATCTTCCAACAGACTATTGACATATTCACGAGAACCAGCTTTACCCTTCTGTTGGCCGACTTGTTTTTGTTTTCATCTGATTGAATTGAAGCTTATCAGAACATGTATCAGATACCTTACGAAGTCCTTCAGTTTCACCTATAGGTATCAGAACGTGTATCAGATACCTTACGTAGTCCTTCAGTTTCACCTATAGGTATCAGAACGTGTATCAGATACCTTACGAAGTCCTTCAGTTTCACCTATAGGTATCAGAACGTGTATCAGATACCTTACGTAGTCCTTCAGTTTCACCTATAGGTATCAGAACGTGTATCAGATACCTTACGTAGTCCTTCAGTTTCACCTATAGGTATCAGAACGTGTATCAGATACCTTACGTAGTCCTTCAGTTTCACCTATAGGTATCAGAACGTGTATCAGATACCTTACGTAGTCCTTCAGTCTCGCCATAGGTATCAGAACATGTATCAGATACCTTACGAAGTCCTTCAGTCTCACCTATAGGTATCAGAACGTGTATCAGATACCTTACGATGTCCTTCAGTCTCACCTATAGGTATCAGAACGTGTATCAGATACCTTACGAAGTCCTTCAGTCTCACCTATAGGTATCAGAACGTGTATCAGATACCTTACGATGTCCTTCAGTTTCACCTATAGGTATCAGAACGTGTATCAGATACCTTACGAAGTCCTTCAGTCTCACCTATAGGTATCAGAACGTGTATCAGATACCTTACGTAGTCCTTCAGTTTCACCTATAGGTATCAGAACGTGTATCAGATACCTTACGAAGTCCTTCAGTCTCACCTATAGGTATCAGAACGTGTATCAGATACCTTACGTAGTCCTTCAGTTTCACCTATAGGTATCAGAACGTGTATCAGATACCTTACGTAGTCCTTCAGTCTCGCCATAGGTATCAGAACGTGTATCAGATACCTTACGTAGTCCTTCAGTCTCACCTATAGGTATCAGAACGTGTATCAGATACCTTACGTAGTCCTTCAGTTTCACCTATAGGTATCAGAACGTGTATCAGATACCTTACGAAGTCCTTCAGTCTCACCTATAGGTATCAGAACGTGTATCAGATACCTTACGTAGTCCTTCAGTTTCACCTATAGGTATCAGAACGTGTATCAGATACCTTACGTAGTCCTTCAGTCTCGCCATAGGTATCAGAACGTGTATCAGATACCTTACGTAGTCCTTCAGTCTCACCTATAGGTATCAGAACATGTATCAGATACCTTACGTAGTCCTTCAGTCTCACCTATAGGTATCAGAACGTGTATCAGATACCTTACGTAGTCCTTCAGTCTCACCTATAGGTATCAGAACGTGTATCAGATACCTTACGTAGTCCTTCAGTCTCACCTATAGGTATCAGAACGTGTATCAGATACCTTACGTAGTCCTTCAGTCTCACCTATAGGTATCAGAACATGTATCAGATACCTTACGTAGTCCTTCAGTCTCACCTATAGGTATCAGAACGTGTATCAGATACCTTACGTAGTCCTTCAGTCTCACCTATAGGTATCAGAACGTGTATCAGATACCTTACGTAGTCCTTCAGTCTCACCTATAGGTATCAGAACGTGTATCAGATACCTTACGTAGTCCTTCAGTCTCACCTATAGGTATCAGAACGTGTATCAGATACCTTACGTAGTCCTTCAGTCTCACCTATAGGTATCAGAACGTGTATCAGATACCTTACGTAGTCCTTCAGTCTCACCTATAGGTATCAGAACGTGTATCAGATACCTTACGTAGTCCTTCAGTCTCACCTATAGGTATCAGAACGTGTATCAGATACCTTACGTAGTCCTTCAGTCTCACCTATAGGTATCAGAACGTGTATCAGATACCTTACGTAGTCCTTCAGTCTCACCTATAGGTATCAGAACGTGTATCAGATACCTTACGTAGTCCTTCAGTCTCACCTATAGGTATCAGAACGTGTATCAGATACCTTACGTAGTCCTTCAGTCTCACCTATAGGTATCAGAACGTGTATCAGATACCTTACGTAGTCCTTCAGTCTCACCTATAGGTATCAGAACGTGTATCAGATACCTTACGTAGTCCTTCAGTCTCACCTATAGGTATCAGAACGTGTATCAGATACCTTACGTAGTCCTTCAGTCTCACCTATAGGTATCAGAACGTGTATCAGATACCTTACGTAGTCCTTCAGTTTCACCTATAGGTATCAGAACGTGTATCAGATACCTTACGTAGTCCTTCAGTCTCACCTATAGGTATCAGAACGTGTATCAGATACCTTACGTAGTCCTTCAGTCTCACCTATAGGTATCAGAACGTGTATCAGATACCTTACGTAGTCCTTCAGTCTCACCTATAGGTATCAGAACGTGTATCAGATACCTTACGTAGTCCTTCAGTTTCACCTATAGGTATCAGAACGTGTATCAGATACCTTACGTAGTCCTTCAGTCTCACCTATAGGTATCAGAACGTGTATCAGATACCTTACGTAGTCCTTCAGTCTCACCTATAGGTATCAGAACGTGTATCAGATACCTTACGTAGTCCTTCAGTTTCACCTATAGGTATCAGAACGTGTATCAGATACCTTACGTAGTCCTTCAGTCTCACCTATAGGTATCAGAACGTGTATCAGATACCTTACGTAGTCCTTCAGTCTCACCTATAGGTATCAGAACGTGTATCAGATACCTTACGTAGTCCTTCAGTCTCACCTATAGGTATCAGAACATGTATCAGATACCTTACGAAGTCCTTCAGTCTCACCTATAGGTATCAGAACGTGTATCAGATACCTTACGTAGTCCTTCAGTCTCACCTATAGGTATCAGAACGTGTATCAGATACCTTACGTAGTCCTTCAGTCTCACCTATAGGTATCAGAACGTGTATCAGATACCTTACGAAGTCTTCAGTTTCACCATAGGTACCAGAACTTTTATTTGCCATGTCCATACCCTATAGAACTTGAAACGTCACCTACTGTACCTCGATCTTGACTTACAGCGTAACCAACAGGCTAGGGACAGATTACAACTTAGCTTATTGTATCGCGGAAAAGGGTATGCCACTTTTGACTTAATACAATGCTTCGAGCGATGTCGGTTGATGAAGACCACGGGGAAGTTTTATGGTTGACATCAGCGTCTCATTTGGAAATATCATATTTACTTGTACGAAATATGGTCAGACGTAATTGATGATTGTTGATAAGCCTAGTGATTTCATTGTCACCACTCACCACCCTAACTCAAATTTGAGATTTTGACTGAACCCGGATTTGATCTAGATTTGTGTGGCGGGTGTCGTTGCAATCTCTACCAGAGTTATCGTTCCTTACACTCGCATGTAAATGTAGCAGAGCGCAAGGAACCCTGGGAGAGATTGGTGTCGTTGGTGAAGCAGAAGACGCTTAATCTCCCGGAGCACCTGGTCTTATTATCCTTGTACTTTTTCAGGAGTCTCCATGGAAATCTATATTTTGTATTCATATTTTGCCTTCATTTAATCGACTTGTAGTTTAAACTATGGTTTCGTTATCAAGTCGGTATTCTTTGTTGTTTTCATAGCAGGTTCACTGAAACACCAATTACAGATCTTTGATGGCAGGGTGACTGAAACATCAACTATAGACCTTTGATGGCGAGAATACTATATATTTGATGGCAAGAATACCATACTAAAGCAATAATTATAGATCGTTGATGGCAGCAGTACTAAAGCATTTGTGATAGAGTTTTGACGGATTACCCGATAAACATGAATCTAATAATGAAAATTGTACCTGAAGATGGGAACTTTAATGGTACATTATAGAATTCTAAGCAGGTGTATAAAAATCTTAATCTTAGATCTTTCATATCAGGTGTATCCCAATGTGTATGGACTGTGGGATATAACATCCAGTATAGGAAGACTACATTCTGTTCACTTCATCAGAAAAAAATGACAAGCTAGGGAATATACACTGAGGTGTTAAGTGTATGAGGTTGTTATCATTTTTATGTACACTACAATCTTTGTATAATGAGGTGTAAAGTGTAGAAGACGGTTATCATTTTTATGAACACTATAATCTTTGTACAATGAGCTGGAAAACAGTGTTCAAGTTGATTCGGCTACTCTGCTCCTTACACCTGCCGCTAAACAATATTGTTCTCTCTGTTAATGCCTTTGGAATTTCCCAGTCCATGACTTGTTGTATGGTATGATCTGATTGTCGATTTATTGATCCGAGACTCTGATTATTTCCATTTTGATCCTATAAATTCCCTGCCTTATTGGGTTTCTGCATCTTTCTGGTGTTCTAGAAGACAGACTCTAAACCTTCTCCTGGTCTCTGTGATATATGACACATTCCAGTTCTTCCATCTGATCTTGTATACACATTCATGTTCTCTATGGTTCCAGATAACCCCTTTATATACCTGTTCTTTTTCTTGATTTCCCTTTTCTTAGCTGTTGACCTTGAGTGTCACGCTATTTCTTGTTCATTTTTTTGTTTTCTTTCAGCTGCTGACCTTGAGGGTCATGCTTAAATCCTACACCAGCTGTGATATTTTTTTTCAGGATAGGAGCATGGAAACAATAGATTTATGACTACATATGTCATATGATCCTTTTGATATCAGTATGGTACTGCATGAGTAACTCTAATGTTATCACAGCCTAACTGTTGGTTTGATATCAGTGTAGTACTGAGTAACTCTAATGTTATCACGGCCTAACTGTTGGTTTGATATCAGTATGGTACTGAGTTACTCTAATGTTATCACAGCCTAACTGTTGGTTTGATATCAGTATGGTACTGAGTAACTCTAATGTTATCACAGCCTAACTGTTGGTTTGATATCAGTATGGTACTGAGTAACTCTATGTTATCACGGCCTAACTGTTGGTTTGATATCAGTATGGTACTGAGTAACTCTATGTTATCAGGGCCTAACTGTTGGTTTGATATCAGTATGGTACTGAGTAACTAATGTTATCACGGCCTAACTGTTGGTTTGATATCAGTATGGTACTGAGTAACTCTAATGTTATCACGGCCTAACTGTTGGTTTGATATCAGTATGGTACTGAGTAACTAACTCTAATGTCATCACGGCCTAACTGTTGGTTTGATATCAGTATGGTACTGAGTAACTAACTCTAATGTTATCACGGCCTAACTGTTGGTTTGATATCAGTATGGTACTGAGTAACTAACTCTAATGTTATCACGGCCTAACTGTTGGACTAACTCTAATGTTATCACGGCCTAACTGTTGGTTTGATATCAGTATGGTACTGAGTAACTCTAATGTTATCACGGCCTAACTGTTGGTTTGATATCAGTGTAGTACTGAGTAACTAATGTTATCACGGCCTAACTGTTGGTTTGATATCAGTATGGTACTGAGTAACTAATGTTATCACGGCCTAACTGTTGGTTTGATATCAGTATGGTACTGAGTAACTAATGTTATCACAGCCTAACTGTTGGTTTGATATCAATATGGTACTGAGTAACTCTATGTTATCACGGCCTAACTGTTGGTTTGATATCAGTATGGTACTGAGTAACTAATGTTATCACAGCCTAACTGTTTGTTTGATATCAGTATGGTACTGAGTAACTCTATGTTATCACGGCCTAACTGTTGGTTTGATATCAGTATGGTACTGAGTTACTCTAATGTTATCACAGCCTAACTGTTGGTTTGATATCAGTATGGTACTGAGTAACTCTAATGTTATCACGGCCTAACTGTTGGTTTGATATCAGTATGGTACTGAGTAACTCTAATGTTATCACGGCCTAACTGTTGGTTTGATATCAGTATGGTACTGAGTAACTCTAATGTTATCACGGCCTAACTGTTGGTTTAATATCAGTATGGTACTGAGTAACTCTAATGTTATCACAGCCTAACTGTTGGTTTGATATCAGTATGGTACTGAGTTACTCTAATGTTATCACAGCCTAACTGTTGGTTTGATATCAGTATGGTACTGAGTAACTCTAATGTTATCACGGCCTAACTGTTGGTTTGATATCAGTATGGTACTGAGTAACTCTAATGTTATCACAGCCTAACTGTTGGTTTGATATCAGTATGGTACTGAGTAACTCTAATGTTATCACGGCCTAACTGTTGGTTTAATATCAGTATGGTACTGAGTAACTCTAATGTTATCACAGCCTAACTGTTGGTTTGATATCAGTATGGTACTGAGTAACTCTATGTTATCACAGCCTAACTGTTGGTTTGATATCAGTATGGTACCGAGTAACTAACTCTAATGTCATCACGGCCTAACTGTTGGTTTGATATCAGTATGGTACTGAGTAACTCTAATGTTATCACAGCCTAACTGTTGGTTTGATATCAGTATGGTACTGAGTAACTCTAATGTTATCACGGCCTAACTGTTGGTTTGATACCAGTATGGTACTGAGTAACTAATGTTATCACGGCCTACATTTGTAACTGTTGGTTTGATCTCTAATGTTATCACAGCCTAACTGTTGGTTTGATATCAGTATGGTACTGAGTAACTAACTCTAATGTTATCACAGCCTAACTGTTGGTTTGATATCAGTATGGTACTGAGTAACTAACTCTAATGTTATCACAGCCTAACTGTTGGTTTGATATCAGTATGGTACTGAGTAACTCTAATGTTATCACAGCCTACATTTGTAACTGTTGGTTTGATCTCTAATGTTATCACGGCCTAACTGTTGGTTTGATATCAGTATGGTACTGAGTAACTAACTCTAATGTTATCACAGCCTAACTGTTGGTTTGATATCAGTATGGTACTGAGTAACTAACTCTAATGTTATCACAGCCTAACTGTTGGTTTGATATCAGTATGGTACTGAGTAACTCTAATGTTATTACAGCCTAACAGTTGGAATATAATCAACATCAAAATATGCCAAGCATTCTTTAGTTTTTTATTTCCATAAATGCAGTCTATGAATAAAAAAAAAAATACAATCAAAAGCAACAATATCACAATAACAAAGACTATTACGATTAAAGGTGAAGTTCTCAAAATGAGAATTCATAAAATTCTGAACACATGATACCCTCTCTCAGGATCTTTTCATGGTCAAACACAAAAAAAGTGTTTACATTGGAGATGTGATACAATTCTGGAATTTCCTGTTCATTCCATATACACAAAGATATCAAACTACCCCGTAGTCTAATAAGATGTGATCAAAGAAAATGCTGCCACTCTAAATAAATAGCCACATACAAATCATCATATCACTGCCATCTCACACATGTCAAATATGAATCCTGTCCTGTTGTGTCCTTGGACAATACACTGCTCAAATTACTGAGGATGGCATTCAATTGACCTTCCATATGAGAGCCAACCTCGAATTGAGCCAGGCTATTCATGGGCTGATAAATCTCAGCAAACCAACACGCCCTCTACCAACTAAGCATGTGAAATGTAACGTAGATGATTACACTTTGTCTCTAGTAGATATTTAATTAAAATGAATCATTAATCAAACTAAAAATATTGCCTCAAGTCAATAAACCAAGTGGCAACAAGATTGATTTATAACAATCAAACAAAACATCTTTTAATAAAGATCAGGTTGTGATTGAAGTTTTGTAGTATATATCAGCTCTTACTTACTTATCACACCATACTTTAAGAAGAAATTAAGATTAATTTTAAGTACAGGTACAGGTATGTATTATGTTTTGTTTTTCATTGAAAGTGAAAAGGGGGCATAACTCTGCTAATTATGGCTTCCAAATCATAATTTTCAATATAGTTTGAGACAATAGGCTTGTGTGAGTTAGCTATACAATAATGTGTTCTAATGAACATGGTCTAAGTAGAAAGTTATTGTGTGCAAAGAATTTCAGTAGCATTGAAAGGGCCATAATTCTGTCAAATATGGACAAAGTTTCGTAATTTACAAGCTCACGTCAAGTAATTGTGCCATAAAACACTCTACCAAGTAGAATAGAAATTGGAAATGTTACCAAGTATTATGTGTCCCTGTCATTCAAATTAAACTTCAAATCCTCAATGATGGTGTCAATTTGCAACATACCATGCTATAGAATATGAACGACATGAAAGTCAGAAGCAATATCCCGATATATATCTAATATCCTGATATATATCTAATATCACAATATATATCTAATATCCCGATATATATATCTAATATCATGATATATATCCATTATCACAATGTATATCTAATATCCCGATATATCTAATATCCCAATATATATCTAATATCCGGATATATATCTATCTAATGAATATATAACATAGTAACACAGATGACGAAGGAAGACAACTGTTTGACTCGTGCCCTGACCGGGCCTCGAACTCACGGATATATCTAAAGAATATATATATACATGTAAGTTGTGTAACTTTGAATGACACCACATTGTTCTACCCTGCACATTGCACTGTGATTTAAATCCATTATTATCAAAAATTTGTGAATATCCATGATCCTTGATCAGTTCAGGCCAACCATCAATCTATAAGACATTTATTATTAGGAGTCTCTTACATTGATATGATCAGAACACACAGGTTTGACATGATCAAATAACATATTTTTGGTATAAAATCCATTATCACAGAGATTCACACTTAGTCACAACGTCCATCAGCATTTCACACCTGTTCATTCTGATGATTTATCCAATCAGCCTTTCACACCTGTCCATTCCCATTATTTATCCAATCATTATGACTTAGATTTTTTGTTTTCAGCAGCTTTCTGTTCCTCAGTTGTATTCAGAATTTTACTCGTTATTCCATGTTGGGAGTAAAATACTGTCTGATTTAAATTTTTAACTACTTCTTCCATTTTTTCTGTTTGAAGAGTTTGGTTTTTCACAACCAGTTCCAACTGTTCCACTCTGTCTTTCAGAGACTCAATGGTATCATTGTAGGCGTCATATGTTGACTCCACTTTTTGGTTTTGTCTATGCATTTCAAGAAAGACAAGTGAAATAGCAATGACCACTATAGTAACTTCGCCAGCGAAGTCCCCCATCAGGTCAACAGCCCGCTCTATACTGATAGGTTCTACTGACTCCACTTTCCCGATACCCAGCATTCGACTTTTTATCTGGACTGTTGTTCTTGTATAAACTGCAAAAGAAACAGGTTGTTAATTTGACTCTAGCATTACCTCATGTGACTTATGCTTTGCTAGATTCTACTGTTAATTTGACTCTAGCATTACCTCATGTGACTTATGCTTTGCTAGATTCTACTGTTAATTTGACTCTAGTATTACCACATGTGACTTATGCTTTGCTAGATTCTACTGTTAATTTGACTCTAGTATTACCACATGTGATTTGTGCTGTGCTAGATTCTACTGTTAATTTGACTCTAGTATTACCACATGTGATTTGTGCTGTGCTAGATTCTACTGTTAATTTGACTCTAGTATTACCACATGTGATTTGTGCTGTGCTAGATTCTACTGTTAATTTGACTCTAGTATTACCACATGTGATTTGTGCTGTGCTAGATTCTACTGTTAATTTGACTCTAGTATTACCACATGTGATTTGTGCTGTGCTAGATTCTACTGTTAATTTGACTCTAGTATTACCACATGTGATTTGTGCTGTGCTAGCCTTTCTGTTAATTTGACTCTAGTATTACCACATGTGATTTGTGCCGTGCTAGCCTTTCTGTTAATTTGACTTGAGATGCAATAACGAAATAGTAATGGTGTCAGTGTAGAATTGCTTTAAATGTTTTACATATATGTATATATATGCTAGTATTGATTTCAGTAAATTTTTAATATGCTAGTGGTTAAAATTAAAAAAAATTGATAAACATCATAGTAAACTATAATTATCAATAAACAGGATGGCAATGACACACAGAGGTTGACAATTAATGCTGCACAACAGCTGCTAACTATTTACAAACAAAAACCTCAAAATCAATAAAGTTCTACAAAATTAATTGCAATGCTTGGATAAGTTTTTCTGGGCTCATAGTCATGGAATAAGTTTTATAAAAAACAACATCCAATGTGCATGTTCATAGGCTGACAGATGAGTACAACTGGATACTGAACTCTTTATGACATAATGATTCCCAGCACTGACAGGAGAGGTGTTCTTCCAGAAGTTCACCAGCTTGTACCGCTGGGTCCTGAGTCAGCTAAACCCACAGACTATTTATCCC
Organism: Pecten maximus; assembly: GCF_902652985.1. Classification (NCBI taxonomy): domain Eukaryota; kingdom Metazoa; phylum Mollusca; class Bivalvia; order Pectinida; family Pectinidae; genus Pecten; species Pecten maximus. The sequence goes on along the minus strand of NC_047017.1, from coordinate 27,366,133 downwards.
AACCCAATCGACCCGACTCAAATCTACATTGTTTACAGAGTATAGCCTCAGTAACAAATATGGATTTGTACTTCACTTCATTTCTTCTGTTCAATGCTTTAAAATCCTTTTTTACAACAGCTTAGTAACCAGATGCTGAATTGACTGAACTGATAACATGCTTCAGTGCTTCTATCTGTCTGATAGGAATGTCGTATTGGCTGTATGTTCCCTGGACCGGCGTCAGAATATACTATTAATGAACGGAACACTCAACTTTGCGAAGCCACTACACATTGCATGATGTTGATCCGTTCTAATTGACACAACAGAAAAAAGTAACATGCATACATTAATTTGAAATAAGCTTCCATTCGCATTGTGTACATACAAAAGGTAAATAATCAATAGTAGGCATATAGAGATACCACATAGGTAGAACTTCTGGTGATCCCTCACTGGCTGTAAACATCCTCTACACAATGTGTGCAACACTGTGAGGCAGTAAAACTGTTGACTTTCCAGGTGGACAACATCTAATCTCAGTAAATGTTACCAACTCAACTAGTGTATTGTCTAACCTATAGCTAACCAGTTAAGAGTGAAATGTCAAACCTAACAGAGTTATAAGTGAAATGTCAAACGTAACGGAGTTATAAGTGAAATGTCAAACCTAACTGGAGTTATAAGTGAAATGTCAAACCTAACTGGAGTTATAAGTGAAATGTCAAACCTAACTGGAGTTATAAGTGAAATGTCAAACCTAACTGGAGTTAGGAGTGAAATATCAAACTTAACTGGAGTTACAAATGAAATGTCAAACATAACTGAAGTAAGTGAAATCTTTAACTTAACTGGAGCTAGGAGTGAAATGTCAAACCTAACTGGAGTTACTAGTGCTATGACTGTGACCTACCACCACAAGAGTTTGATCGGTAAGTTTTCATGCATAAACTGTCTAGATTAACTGACAGTACTACTGTCCCTACCTGTACACAGCCCACAGTGTTAAGTCAGACAGTACTGTCACTACCTGTACACAGACCTCAGTGTTAAGTCAGACAGTACTGTCACTACCTGTACACAGACCTCAGTGTTAAGTCAGACAGTACTGTCCCTACCTGTACACAGACCTCAGTGTTAAGTCAGACAGTACTGTCCCTACCTGTACACAGCCCACAGTGTTAAGTCAGACAGTACTGTCCCTACCTGTACACAGACCTCAGTGTTAAGTCAGACAGTACTGTCCCTACCTGTACACAGACCTCAGTGTTAAGTCAGACAGTACTGTCACTACCTGTACACAGACCTCAGTGTTAAGTCAGACAGTACTGTCCCTACCTGTACACAGACCTCAGTGTTAAGTCAGACAGTACTGTCCCTACCTGTACACAGACCTCAGTGTTAAGTCAGACAGTACTGTCCCTACCTGTACACAGACCTCAGTGTTAAGTCAGACAGTACTGTCCCTCCCTACCTGTACACAGACCTCAGTGTTAAGTCAGACAGTACTGTCCCTACCTGTACACAGACCTCAGTGTTAAGTCAGACAGTACTGTCCCTACCTGTACACAGCCCTCAGTGTTAAGTCAGACAGTACTGTCCCTCCCTACCTGTACACAGACCTCAGTGTTAAGTCAGACAGTACTGTCCCTACCTGTACACAGACCTCAGTGTTAAGTCAGACAGTACTGTCCCTACCTGTACACAGCCCTCAGTGTTAAGTCCGACAGTACTGTCACTACCTGTACACAGACCTCAGTGTTAAGTCAGACAGTACTGTCACTACCTGTACACAGACCTCAGTGTTAAGTCAGACAGTACTGTCACTACCTGTACACAGACCTCAGTGTTAAGTCAGACAGTACTGTCACTACCTGTACACAGACCTCAGTGTTCAGTTTAAGAGTACTCTCGTTAACTGTAACCTGCCCTCAGTGTTCAGTATTGGTATGGCATTTTGTAGGTTGTGATTTGTGTGCTTTCAATTATAGGGTGTTGAGAAGTGTTGTGGGTGACGAGTTGTGTGAGATGTGTTGTGGGTAACGAAGTGTGTGAGATGTGTTGTGGGTGACGAGGTGTGTGAGATGTGTTGTGGATGAAGAGGTGTGTGAGATGTGTTTTGGGTAACGAGGTGTGTGAGATGTGTTGTGGATGAGGAGGTGTATGAGATGTGTTGTGGGTGAGAAGGTGTATGAGATGTGTTGTGGGTGACCCAGTGTAGGAGATTAGTTGTGGGTGACACGATGTACAAGGTGTGTTGTGGGTGACACAGTGTAGGAGATGTGTTGTGGGTGACACGATGTACAAGATGTGTTGTGGATGACATGGTGTACAAGATGTGTTGGGTTTGGGTGCAACTTTCGAGTGTTGAGCCACTCAGAGGTCCTGAGTTTGAGTCCCATCAGATTTGTTTTGTGCATTTTCCCTCTCCTATTACAATACCGTAAACAGATGAAATACTGTTTGATATGTATTCAATAAAGTTTATCTGATGAATTGTTTGATGCTATTTAGACTAAATACAAAATAATAAATCCTCTTGTGCCTTTGTTAAGTATATTTGTTATAACTTTTTAAGTAACAGCTTATGCATCTTAATGATCATAAAACAGATCACTAGTTGTAAAAATTGAACAAATAAATCATTCAGGTGAATCATGACACTTGTACCCACATATTAAGCCAGCACAAATATTCAATATCATGAAATATAATAACGGAATCCTGAAAGAGAATATAATTATTATATTTATGCCAATAAGTTGATATTGATCAATAAATGATTGGTCACCGTGTTGATCAGTAATTGGCAAAAAAACTTGTACGAAAATTTGAGAAAAGGTGATTAGCCGACGAACATTTGGTCTGAATGGCAACGCATGCAGAGGTAACGGGGTACTCAAGAACCTTAAATTGCACTTCAAAATAAAACATGCCAAATTATAGCTCATATTACAAAAAATCAAACAGCATCTGCAATAATAGAATGTACACGACTACATCGAAATGGTTGTCCTGGCATGTTGCCAGGATTGAAAAAAAAAAGATCACCAAATCAAAGTGAAAGTAAAACTAGGTTTGTATATCAACCGGTCCCTCTATTTGGTACTTACATTGAGCTAAAGGCAAAACCACGGAGTTTTTAAATCGAGGTGAGTTCTTAGCTGCTTCCTTCACGCGGTTAGCAATTGGTTTCCCTATCAGCTGTTTCACAACAAGTGACATTAGTTTTATCGCAGGTAGAGGCATGATCGGTTTTTTCAATGACCTCCTTCACTTTCAAACTACCGGAAGTGTTGAGCTAATGTATTGCGCAAGCGCGATCTGCTCGCATGAAAATCAAAATCAAAATCTTGAAGAAAAACTTCTAGACCCACTATTTCCTGGTGTTTTCAAAATATCATCCTGAAATTAATTTTTATGACAGTCAAATATGGGAAAAGGTAATATATCGACATTTTTTTATTTTCAAACTCATTTGTTATGGTTGTGTATTCATGTCGCTAATGAATATTTATGAGAAGGAAAAGTTAATGTTTATCAATGGCTGCCGACTAAGCGGTACGAGCGTAGGTGTAAATGTTATGCGGGACACATAGGTACACAGAGTGAGAGACAAGATGGGTTTAATACGTGAGTAGCCACCTCATTGCTTTAATATGAACATTGTGCTATATTAACTCATCCATGCTGATATATTAAATTTAATATGCATATCACCGGCCCCATCAGTCATCACTGCGACCGTCCTGAAATGTAAACATTGCATAAAGATAGGAATGCTACTTCATAGGGGCTGCATTTTAAATCATATTCAGATAGCATATTGATATATAGCCCTAAAATTGTTGATTTCTGTGTTTACTGAACCAGTTGTTTTCTTGTATTGATATTGTGTTAAGTGTAACAGGAAAATTCGCCGAATATAAAAAGGCACTCAAAGTGGGAAGATCAGTCCGCTTAATCATAAACTGACAACAATCGAAGGCCCTAAAATTTGGCATGCAATATTAGGCCTATAGCGGACTAGATGAAAGTTATGCTTTATAGTGATTCAGAGACCTACATGATCTTATACTAAATTAAGCATAATTGGTAGTCGGGTGAGACAGTGGTACATATATATACATTGCCTTTTACCTTAGCCAGGCCCGGGTTTGATTCCCCAATCGGACATTAAAAAGAATTGGGTCATCTGCCTGACCAGGCAGGTTTTTCCCTGATACTCTGATTTCCTTCCACAGTAAGACCCCAAGTTGGCTTTCATCGGGGCCAAGAAGAATGATATATAAGTTGATATTACGTTGTTGCACAATTGTTGTAAAAGGAATTAAGATTTTTAGATTATACAGAAGCACAATTTCCTAGTATTTCTACTTATTGTTGAAATTTGTTCAATGCAATATGCAGCATGAAATGTTGATACAGGTGAAGAGACAGTGTATGTTGATGTAAATGAACGAGTGATGCATATGTGAGTCCACTGTGGATCAAACCCGCTACCCTGAACTTGCCTGTCTGCTGCGCATTCTCTTCCAATTAATTAATAGGGACCCCCACCCCCATGGCACAAAGCTAGACTTAATATCACTAATACATATATAGAATTGAATCTATCAAATACATTTTGATATGTCAGTAGAGACTTGGGAGCAGGTTTGCTCTGACTTGCATGCATATATTGAAAATGTATGTTTATGGTTATTGACACAGATTATAGTGAAAGAAACAGGAAAACCACATTTCAGCTGAGTGCTGCTACTGGAATTGAACTTATAATTTTTTTTATTATATTTCATGTCTTTGAATGACCACCTTTGAGAGTCTCTGTACTTATAGGTTTGATTTCATTTAGTTTAAATAAAAATACACAAAGGTGAAAGAATTTCTCAGGGCTATGTATAACGAGGTTCTGGTATTTCCTTAGAATCAATAGAATTACTGTCGTCTCAACACCTTTTACAGTCCTATGCTGGTGTGGACACAGAGCAGCTAATTAACCTAGATTTTGTGGTAAGGAGTTGAGACACAGCTGTATGCCTTGATTCCTAGAGCCCTGGAGAGGAGAAATACATTACATGTACTCTTGCTATATATTTGGATTATGATATCAATCAAGAAATTTTTAAAATATTCATTTTAAGTATTTCATTAATATTGAACTTCAATATTTATTTCTTGTTGGGAAAAATCAGTCTTTTAATCTCACAATTTTACAGATGGAAGGATTCCACTGTGGTCATGCAGTAACTTCTTGAAGCAAATCACCATTTGTACTACTTGTCACTCAGCTGAAGGGAATCATTTATCTGCTGCCCTTTATCTATCACATACAACACCTTGCATTAAAAAATCTTTTTTGTTTTTTTTTAAAATTTTGATATTCTTTAATCAAAACAATTTTTAAAGGCCAAAGGATTACATTGTATTTCATATGATTTTGATAGTGGAAACAGATTATCAGTTGTATAAGATGATTAGTTCATGTTTAATCTGATACATTCTGCAGATCAATATCTTTTAAACATTTATATATGCAAACTACAAGTGTTTTTTTTTCTTAATTTGTGTTTAGAGTGAAAACAGAGTGAAAACAGCATCAATTGCTTCTTCCAATTTGGTGAGGGATTTCAACCTGTGAGAAAAAATTCCTTAAAACGCCTGATTGCATGCATATGACATAGTTAGAAAGTCCATCTCCCACAAACACCAAATTCAAACAGGCATTTGTGATGAACAGGGCATCAAGTAGACCCTTGGGAGAATATTTTTGACTTCCAAAAATGAGAATTGACTCTTGGGATTGAAGGGACATGTTATAAGACGCATAAATATGTTTTAACCTTTCTGTTAGAAATAGTGATTTAACTTGGGGAATTGCTAAAGTCATAAGGGTCAAGAAATAGTGATTTAAATTGTGGAATTGCTAAAGTTATAAGGGTCAAGAAATAGTGATTTAACTTGGGGAATTGCTAAAAGTCATAAGGGTCAAGAAATAGTGATTTAAATTGTGGAATTGCTTAAGTCATAAGGGTCAAGAAATAGTGATTTAACTAGGGGAATTGCTAAAGTCATAAGGGTCAAGAAATAGTGATTTAACTTGTGGAATTGCTAAAGTCATAAGGGTCAGCTGGTTGCCCTAGCCTGGATTGATGTACCAGTATACTGAAGTATCTGTGTAACAGGTATTTGTGATGTATATACTAGGACATCAGTAATGTGTACTGGCCAAACTGGGACATTTGTGCAACAGCTGGTTGTGATCAATGTATACTAGGACATCTATTCAACAGGTTTTTGTGATGTATGCTTGGACATCTGTCCAACAACAGGTATTTGTGTACTGGGACATCTGTCCAACAACAGGTGTTTGTGATGTGTACTGGGACATCTGTCCAACAACTGGTATTTGTGATGTGTACTTGGGCATCTGTCCAACAACAGGTGTTTGTGATGTGTACTGGGATATCTGTCCAACAACAGGTGTTTGTGTACTTGGACATCTGTCCAACAACAGGTGTTTGTGATGTGTACTGGGACATCTGTCCAACAACAGGTGTTTGTGTTGTGTACTATGACATCTGTCCAACAACAAGTGTTTGCGATGTGTACTTGGACATCTGTCCAACAACAGGTGTTTGTGATGTGTCCTGGAATATCTAGTTCTGTTATCATATGTTATAAAATCTGTCTTTGAAATGAGTACATAATTTAATTACATTGCTGTTGCATAATCACAAGCACAACACTTAAGTTCTGATCCAGAGACGAAGCTTTATAGGAATGTTTGCAGTGTAATTTTGTTTGGAAATTACATAATTAGTAGTCATCAATAACTGAACATGGCTATACCTCTGTTTTAGACTGGATAATTGTTTGCTTAACTTAAATTTAAATATGAATGAAAAGAAATCCATTGATTTTTCTGTAAATAACAGTGGTTAGTGAGAAGTAAGATGTAGACATTGATTAAGATGTCTGTCACCAGGGGCATGCCACTGGAAGCTTACCGTTTAATAATTATCTTGGTAGGTTTTCACAGACTTCTTCTGATCCAATTGATCTCCCAAATGGAACACTTGAGGATGTATGTGGGTATATACTGTAACAGGAATATTACTCTCGAGAGATTTCCGTTGTACCAAGCTTAAAATGGAAACAAACAATAACCCTTCAGCAGTACTATCTAAATTACATTAGTTGTAATCGAGGATTCATATAAATGGTTTTAATAGGAAAAAAGCTTTACTTCTCAAAGTGGAGGGAACTGACTGTGTTTTTATGGTCTGTCTACTAGCCATATGTATAGTTGTCTATCTTCCATTGTAGGTTTTCTTTATTTTTATGTTGTCTTTCTAGTTTCCATATTTTAATTCCATGTACATTTAAGATTATTGGTTTATTCCACCAAGTTCAGTCATGACATGGCTTGACTGGGGTAAAAGTATCACTGACTCTAAGCTTTGGAATCCTGAAATTTATAAAAGTTTGGGGTCAACATGTACAATCTCAATATGTTAAAAATTATGTTGAAAATTAGATGTACATATACAAGTACATGTACATTGTAATAATGTATTAATTAAATGATGATTAATTAAACATTCACAAATTACTTTCTATAACAGAATTAAACATTCACAAACTACTTTCTATAACAGAATCATTTTGAATCAGTATGCCTTTTAGATTTGAAATTCATTGATTGTTTTCGAATAAAGTCTTCAATTAAAAATTCCGGAGAAAAATGTGGTAAATTAATCAGTTTAATTCCAGGTATTAAAATTTTATTAAACATATATTGTTCGATTAATTATCAGATAAAAAGCCCTTGATAAATGAAGCATTACTGAATAAAAATTTCAGGCCATCGGACAATTTAGCTGAAGTCAGGATGATCTACAATCTGACATATCACATATGCATGTGAAGTTGATGTCTGGTGTAAACTTTGGACCTAAAATGTTCCCTTCTATTTAAATTTCCATCAGGCTAAACTAATTTCAACCAAATGATGTTTGAAACATGAAATGGGTGGGCATTCTAACTGAAGGAAGTGTTAATAGTGTGTATAGAGTGTGGTGTGAAATGAGGTGTGTATTGTGTTGTAGGGTGAGGTGTGTATATATAGAGCGTGTTGTAGGGTGAGGTGTGTATATATAGAGTGTGGTGTAGGGTGAGGTGTGTATAGTGGTGTAGGGTGAGATGTGTATAGAATGTGATGTAGGGTGAGGTGTGAATAGAGTGTGGTGTAGGGTGAGATGTGTATAGAGTGTGGTGTAGGGTGAGGTGTGTATATATAGAGTGTGGTGTAGGGTGAGGTGTGTATATAGTGTGGTGTAGGGTGAGGTGTGTATAGTGGTGTAGGGTGAGATGTGTATAGAATGTGATGTAGGGTGAGGTGTGAATAGAGTGTGGTGTAGGGTGAGATGTGTATAGAGTGTGGTGTGGGGTGAGATGTGTATAGAGTGTGGTGCAGGGTGAGATGTGTATAGAGTGTGGTGTAGGGTGAGGTGTGTATAGAGTGTAGTGTAGGGTGAGGTGTATAGAGTGTGGTGTAGGATGAGGTGTGTATAGAGTGTGGTGTAGGGTGAGGTGTGTATAGAGTGTGGTGTAGGATGAGGTGTGTATATATAGAGTGTGGTGTAGGGTGAGGTGTGTATAGAGTGTGGTGTAGGGTGAGATGTGTATAGAGTGTGGTGTAGGGTGAGGTGTGTATAGAGTGGGGTGTAGGATGAGGTGTGTATATATAGAGTGTGGTGTTGGGTGAGGTGTGTATAGAGTGTGGTGTAGGGTGAGATGTGTATAGAGTGTGGTGTGGGTTGAGGTGTGTATAGAGTGTGGTGTAGGGTCAGATGTGTATATAGTGTGGTGTAGGGTGAGGTGTGTATAGAGTGTGGTGTAAGATGAGGTGTGTATATATAGAGTGTGGTGTTGGGTGAGCTGTGTATAGAGTGTGGTGTACATAGCTATAGGATGAGGTGTGTATTGTGGTGTAGGGTGAGGTGTGTATAGAGTGTGGTGTAGGGTGAGATGTGTATAGAGTGTAGTGTAGGGTGAGGTGTGTATAGAGTGTGGTATAGGGTGAGGTGTGTATAGAGTGTGGTGTAGGGTGAGGTGTGTATATAAAGAGTGTGGTATAGGGTGAGGTGTGTATAGAGTGTGGTATAGGGTGAGCTGTGTATAGAGTGTGGTGTACATAGCTATAGGATGAGGTGTGTATTGTGGTGTAGGGTGAGGTGTGTATAGAGTGTGGTGTAGGGTGAGGTGTGTATAGAGTGTGGTGTGGGTTGAGGTGTGTATAGTGTGGTGTAGGGTGAGGTGTGTATAGAGTGTGGTGTAGGGTGAGGTGTGTTGTATATTATAGAAGTGTGGTAGGTTAGGGTGTCGGTGTGTATAGAGTGTGGTGTAGGGTGAGATGTGTATAGAGTGTGGTGTAGGGTGAGGTGTGTATAGAGTTTGGTGTAGGGTGAAGTGTGTATAGAGTGTGGTGTATAGGGTGAGGTGTGTATTGTGGTGTAGGGTGATCATGAGGTGTGTATATATAGAGTGTGGTGTAGGGTGAGGTGTGTATATATAGTGTGGTGTAGGGTGAGGTGTGTATATATAGAGTGTGGTGTAGGGGTGAGGTGTGTATATATAGAGTGTGGTGTAGGGTGAGGTGTGTATAGAGTGTGGTGTAGGGTGAGATGTGTATAGAGTGTAGTGTAGGGTGAGGTGTGTATAGAGTGTGGTATAGGGTGAGCTGTGTATAGAGTGTGGTGTTGGGTGGGGTGTATAGAGTGTGGTGTAGGGTGAGGTGTGTGTAGAGTATGGTGTGGGGTGAGGTGTGTATAGAGTGTGGTGTAGGGTGAGGTGTATAGAGTTGTGTGTAGGTGAGGTGTGTCTAGAGTGTGTGTGGTACATGCTATAGGATCGGGTGTATTGGTGTAGGGTGGGTGTGTATAGAGTGTGGTGTAGGGTGAGGTGTGTATAGAGTGTGGTGTGGGCTAGGTGTGTATAGAGTGTGGTGTAGGGTGAGGTGTTTATAGAGTGTGGTGTGGGGTTAGGTGTGTATAGAGTGTGGTGTGGGATTAGGTATGTATAGAGTGGTGAAACGTGATGTGTGTATAGAGTGTGGTGTTGGTGAGGTGTGTATAGAGTGTGGTGTGGTGAGATGTGTATAGAGTGTGGTGTGGGGTGAGGTGTGTGTAGAGTGTGGTGTGGGGTGAGGTGTGTATAGAGTGTGGTGTGGGATGAGGTGTGTATAGGGTGTGGTGTAGGGTGAGATGTATATAGAGTGTGGGGTGAGGTGTGTATAAAGTGTGGTGTGGGATGAGTTGTGTATTGTGGTGTAGGGTGAGGTGTGTATAGACTGTGGTGTAGGGTGAGGTGTGTATAGAGTGTGGTGTGGGGTGAGGTGTGTATAGAGTGTGGTGTAGGGTGGGTGTGTATAGAGTGTGGTGTGGGTGAGGTGTGTATAGAGTGTGGTGTAGGGTGAGGTGTGTGTAGAGTATGGTGTGGGGTGAGGTGTGTATAGAGTGTGGTGTAGGGTGAGGTGTGTGTATAGTGTGGTGTGGGGTGAGGTGTGTATAGAGTGTGGTGTGGGGTGAAGTGTGTATAGAGTGTGGAGTGAGGTGTGTATATATAGAGTGTGGTGTGGGTTGAGGTGTGTATATATAGAGTGTGGTGTAGGGTGAGGTGTGTATAGAGTGTGGTGTGGGTTGAGGTGTGTATATATAGAGTGTGGTGTAGGGTGAGGTGTGTATAGAGTGTGGTGTAGGGTGAGGTGTGTAGAGTGTGGTGTGGGTGTGTGTTATAGAGTGTGGTGTAGGGTGAGGTGTGTGTAGAGTGTGGTGTGGGGTGAGGTGTGTATAGAGTGTGTTGTTGGGATGAGGTTGTATAGAGTGTGTTGTGGGTGAGGTGTGTATAGAGTGTGGTGTGGGATGAGGTGTGTATAGAGTGTGGTGTGGGGTGAGGTGCATGTGTGTAGAATGTGGAGTGAGGTAGGGTGTGTATAGAGCTTGTACTTTACAATATAAAACTGGTCCAGTTATATAGAAATTACCACCATATATTATATATTCTACTTAGAACCCAAAGTTTCCACTTCTCACATGTCTAACTTTACTTTTGTTTCAGGTGGTTTAAACCTTAATATCAAAATATTGTATGTGCCTTCGATATATGTTATCACATACTTTGTTGAAATCTCCACAGATAACTAGCCTGTTAAAGCCTTCCAGATAAAATGGTTGATCACCATTTACATGGTTTGTATATAGAAAATCTTTGGGAAGCATTCTAATATCTGTTTAGATTTTTTTAGGGCATTAATGTAATATTTATACTTTTCAATGCACATGTTCAGATCTTTATTCTATAAAATTCTTGGTTTTCTGTGATAGTGAGGATCGAATAGGACCCATGCTATCAGATGGATATATTCTTGGTAGAATAGGCATGCATAGATTCTCTGTAATATAGTTAAGAGAGCTTGAATTGGGTTCTTTGGGCATGGGATACAGCATGGGAACTCTGGTATAACATGTACACATGAGTTCTCTGGTACCGCATGGACACTTGAGTTCTCTGGTACAGCATGGACACTTGTGTTCTCTCTCTTGTACAGCATGGACACTTGTGTTCTCTGGTACAGCATGGACACTTGTGTTCTCTGGTACAGAATGGACACTTATGTTCTCTGGTACAGCATGGACACTTATGTTCTCTGGAACAGCAAATGGACACTTGTGTTCTCTGGCACAGAATGGACACTTGTGTTCTCTGGTACAGAATGGACACTTGAGTTCTCTGGTACAGCATGGACACTTGTGTTCTCTCTCTTGTACAGCATGGACACTTGTGTTCTCTCTCAGGTACAGCATGAACACTTGTGTTCTCTGGTACAGAATGGACACTTGTGTTCTCTGGTACAGAATGGACACTTATGTTCTCTGGTACAGAATGGACACTTGTGTTCTCTGGTACAGAATGGACATTTGTGTTCTCTAGTACAGAATGGACACTTATGTTCTCTGGTACAACATAGACACTTGTGTTCTCTGGTACAACATAGACACTTGTGTTCTCTGGTACAACATATACACTTGTGTTCTCTGGTACAGCATGGGCACTTGTGTTCTCTGGTACAGCATGGACACTCATGTGTTCTCTGGTACAGCATGGGCACTTGTGTTCTCTGGTACAGCATGGACACTTGTGTTTTCTGGTACAGAATGGACACTTGTGTTCTCTGGTACAGAATGGACACTTGTGTTTTCTGGTACAGAATGGACACTTGTGTTCTCTGGTACAGAATGGACACTTGTGTTTTCTGGTACAGAATGGACACTTGTGTTTTCTGGTACAGCATGGGCACTTGTGTTCTCTGGTACAGCATGGACACTTGTGTTTTCTGGTACAGAATGGACACTTGTGTTCTCTGGTACAGCATGGGCACTTGTGTTCTCTGGTACAGCATGGACACTTGTGTTTTCTGGTACAGAATGGACACTTATGTTCTCTGGTACAGAATGGACACTTGTGTTTTGTGGTACAGAATGGACACTTGTGTTCTCTGGTACAGAATGGACACTTGTGTTCTCAGATATTGTTCTCTGGCATATATAGTATGGACTCACTGAAGCATGGAGAAATGGGTTTTCTGGTAAAAGCACATACACATTGGTGATGGATTTCCTGTCTTTGATGGTTGGTGGTGGTCTTGTGATAGAAATACAGCCAATGTACAACTATTTATTACGATGTATATTTTGGATTAAGATATGAACTATGAAACTGTTTTCAGCTGAATGATAAAGCTAAATGATTATGCATCAACAAAATCCCAAAAGGCAAATCGCTGAACTAAAATTATGATTTCCCAACAATACTTACATATTTACACTAGAATGCTACAGAAGCTAGTCACTTTCGAGGCATATCCTTTATACAGGTTTTTTTCTGCATCTTTTTTGTCAAATACAATGTATGTTTAGACAGACAGTCTGAGAGACAAATGACTGAGAGGGAGCTATGGATAGAAAAATGACTTAGAGGGAGCTTTGGATTGACAAATGACTTAGAGGGATCTTTGGATAGACAAATGACTTAGAGGGAGCTTTGGATAGACAAATGACTCAGACAGAGCTTTGGATTGACAAATGACTCAGAGGGAGCTTTGGATTGACAAATGACTTAGAGGGAGCTTTGGATAGACAAATGACTTAAAGGGAGCTTTGGATAGACAAATGACTTAGAGGGAGCTTTGATGGACAAATGACTCAGAGGGAGCTTTGGATAGACAAATGACTTAGAGGGATCTTTGGATAGACAAATGACTTGGAGGGAGCTTTGGATAGACAAATGACTTAAAGGGAGCTTCGGATAGACAAATGACTTAGAGGGAGCTTTGGATAGACAAATGACTTAGAGGGAGCTTTGGATAGACAAATGACTTAGAGGGAGCTTTGGATAGACAAATGACTTAGAGGGAGCTTTGGATAGACAAATGACCTAGAAGGAGCTTTGGATAGACAAATGACTTAGAGGGATCTGTGGATAGACAAATGACTTAGAGGGAGCTTTGGATAGACAAATGACTCAGAGGGAGCTTTGGATAGACAAATGACTTAGAGGGATCTTTGGATAGACAAATGACTTAGAGGGATCTTTGGATAGACAAATGACTTAAAGGGAGCTTCGGATAGACAAATGACTTAAAGGGAGCTTCGGATGGACAAATGACTTAGAGGGAGCTTTGGATTGACAAATGACTTAGAGGGAGCTTCGGATAGACAAATGACTTAAAGGGAGCTTCGGATAGACAAATGACTTAAAGGGAGCTTCAATTCGGATGGACAAATGACTTAGAGGGAGCTTTGATGGACAAATGACTTAGAGGGAGCTTTGGATGGACAAATGACTTAGAGGGAGCTTTGGATAGACAAATGACTTAAAGGGAGCTTTGATGGACAAATGACTTAGAGGGAGCTTTGATGGACAAATGACTTAGAGGGAGCTTTGACAACAATGAAAATGTCAGTTAAAATTTGGTCCTCTATCAACTGAGTTACAACCACAGCCTTGTGGTTTTAGTTGACATCTTTCCTCACACTTATCAGGTTCACAAGTGCTTGGGTTAGTTCAAGTTCACATGAAAGTGATCGAGCGGAGTTTCATTCTCCTTTTCATCATACCAATCATAATTACCTAAGCTACTAAAATAACACTTTTTTGTGTAATATTTAAAGTTAGATTGAGTACATATGTTTTTGCATTGTGTAGCAATATTGATTTAAACGTACCTAGTTTTTGTGAAGAAATATCTTTGATCCTTTGCGTTTAATCTAAAATGTCAGTGATGTTATGGAAACAACATATATGTTTTGTTGGCTTGTTTGATTTAGTGTCTGCCAGCTGTTGATCTGATTGTTATAACCAGATCCATAAACTGTAATACCAGACGATTGTCACATAAAAAATTGTAGCAACTTGGTCATATATATTTTATGTTTATTGGTACCAAACATTTTATTTGCTGATTCTTTATAACTGTAACATAAGATGTTTTTTTCTTGGTATTTCCCCCATATGTTGTATAAATTATCAACACTAGTATGTAAATGTTGTGTATCAGTGGTGTGTTAGACTGTATATCAGTAGGCTGATGGTGGTGATTGGTATAATTAGCTGTATATGTGTCAGTTGCCTACATGTCGCTAATTCAATGTTTCTGCTCGGTTCTGTTACAGTCCCTGGGGCGGCCATCGCCTTCCTTGGGGCAGTTGGGGCCTTCCTCCTCGTCCTCATCATCTTCTTCATGTACCTCAACAAGCTCCTCTGTTTCTCCAACTGTGGCGGATTTCCCTGCATTGATGCCCCACCCAAACGTGAACCAAAATCAGGCAAGCTAGGTAAGCTCTTCACTGTGTGATGTTATAACAGGATAGTTATATAGTACTAACAGTAGCAATATGTATTTGTTAATATTCTCAAATGTATTGTCTGTATGTTAATTATTCTAATACCTTCCTGATACGTATATACTATATATAAGCGTTGCTCATACTATAAAAGAGAGAGTGTATGAGTGTTTCTGCTGGTGTATAGTAATTATTATGTTGAACATTACCAGTGAATTAATAAACTCCTGTTTCAGGAAATGATGGTCACACTCTATTTCACTACTGATTAACCAGTGGTTTGTTTTTAGAGTTATCTCCCTTTAGGATATGCAGTCCTTTTCAGATTGTACCTGTGCTTTGTCTAGTTTTTGTCCCTTTATACCAGTGTAAGACGTATCTCCCTTAAGATATGTGATTTTTGTCAGTAAACTCCCGTATGATATGTGATTTGTGTCGGTAAACTCCCGTATGATATGTGATTTGTGTCGGTAAACTCCCGTATGATATGTGATTTGTGTCTGTAAACTCCCGTATGATATGTGATTTGTGTCGGTAAACTCCTGTATGATATGTGATTTGTGTCGGTAAACTCCCGTATGATATGTGATTTGTGTCGGTAAACTCCCGTATGATATGTGATTTGTGTCGGTAAACTCCCGTATAATATGTGATTTGTGTCGGTAAACTCCCGTATGATATGTGATTTGTGTAAGGATTGTGCAGAGTTTTCTCTCTTTAGACTTATGATTTTTGTCAGAATTCTCTCCCTTAAAAGCTGTGATTTGTGTGAGAGTAATCTCCCATATGATTTGTGTAAGAGTTTTCTCTCTTTAGACTTGTGATTTTTGTCGGAATTATCTCCCTTATAAGCTGTGATTTGTGTGAGAGTTATCTCCCGTATGACTTGTGATTTGTGTTCAATGTTCAATGTTCAATGTTCGATGTTTTATTCACTTTAAGCCTTACGGCTCAAGCATACTAAAAGATTACATCATATAATTTACAATCCTTAATATATAATACAAATTAATGAAAGATTGACAGCATTGATATAATTACTTTACCTATACAATAGATCTATCAAAATATAAGATATTGAAATGTAAGAGTACTCTTCCTGTCACACTCTTAACATTTGTCACCTGATCATGGTTTGTAAATGTGAATAGATCCTCCGAGCATGTGTTCACCTTGATGCCAAAAAACACTTCAGATACATATTACATTCTGATTCACATTAATTTTATGAATGTGAATCCAATGAGACTAAAGTGGTAACATACTGGTACATAGAAATTCAGAATTACTATTTCTGCACAGATTAGGATTTATCTAATGTTTGGTATAGGAGTGGTAAAGTGATCCCATCTGTCCTTCAAACTCTCCTCTGTTATGTTTTGTGATAAACCAGCTGTTGATTTCCAAAGTATATTAATTATCTGTAGTTTTTCTGTAGATGTAGGTATTGGTGGACGGGCCAATATATACTGTGTGTAAAGATGGGAGTTGTGTCTTGCTGTTAAATAAAACCCATCATAATCAATAAATGTCCTCTGTATAAATGCCAAAGCTGAAGTAGTGTTTGGAAATGTTTTACTGCCAAATAACCTTTTTTGGAGGATACGTTGACATATTAAGTAGTTCTATATGGAAATGTCAAGGTGCTGTTGAGTGTATCTCATACTTAACAACTGCCTAGAGACAAAAAGTGCTAAATTTGCATTTTAGGAAAAGCTTTTGAAACTAGTTGATGTGCTTGGTTTCTCAGAAAACAGATGCTTGAGTCATTAGACCTTTGTGGCAATGCAGTTCCGTCTCTACTGAGTGTCAAATAGATCTGTATAATCATATATCTGTGACGTCTTCTAGTCTAACATGTAATTATAGGCTTCTAGTTAAACAAGAATTAAATCTGTATCAGAACCAACTTGTTACATCAGTAGGCTAAACAGACAATTATAGTTAAAAAAAGAAAAGACAAATAATTCCATTATAGCCTTCTTCAGACAATATTACAGTTAAAAACAGCTTTAGACATGACATTTCTTGCACTGCGCCCTACCAATACTCATTTACAACTGAGTTGACTGGAACAAAACAGAGAAAAGTATCTTGTTCAAGGATACAACCAGTGCCCATACTGGGACTCGGATTAGCCTTCGGTCACATAGTCCTTCATCCTACCAATAGGCCACTGTGCCTCTGTAAATATTTAGTGTCTATGTTTAACTGTATATTAGAACTTTACTAGGGAAATATGATATTTTGTTTTGGAACCAATGCAAATCACAATTAAAAAAATTGCAATTTCAGACAAAAAAAAAATAGATTTCAGAAGTTTGACTGCTTTTCAACACATTTATTTGTATGTTCTGAATATTTTTGTATAGGAGGCAGTCATTTGGTCATTTGATAGGATGTGATATATAAGCTGGCTGTACAGACATTTATTTGATAGGATATGATATATAAGCTGGCTGTACAGACATTTGTTTGATAGGATATGATATAAGCTGGCCGTACAGACATTTGTTTGATAGGATATGATATATAAGCTGGCTGTTCAGACATTTGTTTGATAGGATATGATATATAAGCTGGCTGTACAGACATTTGTTTGATAGGATATGATATACAGTGGAACTTCGTTAACTCGAAGTCGACGGGACCACGAAAAAACTTCGAGTTATCCGAGTGTTCGAATTAAGCGAGTTATCGTTTTTGGTGAAAAGTTTGGTCAATATTTGTCAACATTATATAATCATTATAACTTCGCTCTGTCGCTCATCAGTTTAGTGTGAAGACTTGTCAATAGATGTAAATATATATGTAATGTTTCGTTATGTCACTTGTAATTTGGTGTAGTTTTGCCGATATACAGTCACGATAAAGTTTCTTTCACTTAGTCACTTCAATAACGATCTGATGTGCAAGTCATGTTTGCAAAAGGTAAACGATAAAACGGAATTCGACAAAATAACAAGTTATTAATGTCAAAACAAATAACCGTTTAAGTTTAACACAGATTGCATACAAAACGTAACAGAACCATTACCTTCTATTGGACATATATGAAATACTGTTTGATCGGCCTACTTACTTTTTATTGATAACCACGCCATTTCCATGTGTATTAGCACCGGAAGTTGGGCTGCGCATGTGCGTATAAAATGTTACTGTAACTGAGTTGGCGTTTTATCCGATTTAATAGACAGCACTGACCGTTACAGTTGTACTCTGAACACCTCGGCAGTAATTACGCTATTGTTTCAGCAGTTTAAAGATTTAATAGGCGCCGGTGACTGTGTCATTTCTACACCTGTAAAAACATCAGCCGGGTAGATCTACCGGTGTGTCAGAGATTAGTTCCGCTTGAGCAAACAGGTAGATGAGTTGTTGACTATCGTGTGTACTGATATCGGCGACCGCCTTGGGAAATTACCTGATGTAAGTAAAGCAGTACTTTTTATCACCAAGACTTGTTGTTATAAGATTCAACCGACAATTTCTTTTATGAATTTATGAAACACTTATAATAGCATGTAGGTTAGTAGTGCCGATATGTTCAGTATTACAAACGGAATTTAGCTCTTAAAAAATGTCGGCGTTTGCCACCGATCAACGAAAATTATACTTCGAGTTATCCGAATTCGAATTTTCCGAGTTTTTTTTACTAAGATAAAGAGAGAATTCGGCCGGGACCGGCGAGGTACTTCGAGTTAAGCGGGGTATTCGAGTTATCCGAGTTCGAGTTAACGAAGTTCCACTGTATAAGCTTGCTGTACAGATATTTGTTTGATAGGATATGATATATAAGCTGGCTGTACAGACATTTGTTTGATAGGATATGATATATAAGCTGGTTGTACAGACATTTGTTTGATAGGATAGGCTGGCTGTAGACATTTGTTTGATAGGATATGATATATAAGCTGGCCGTACAGATATTTGTTTGATAGGATAGGCTGGCTGTACAGACATTTGTTTGATAGGATAAGCTGGCTGTACAGACATTTGTTTGATAGGATATGATATATAAGCTGGCCGTACAGACATTTGTTTGATAGGATATGTATAAGCTGGCTGTACAGACATTTGTTTGATAGGATATGATATATAAGCTGGCTGTTCAGACATTTGTTTGATAGGATATGATATATAAGCTGGCTGTACAGACATTTGTTTGATAGGATATATATGATATATAAGCTGGCTGTACAGACATTTGTTTGATAGGATATGATATATAAGCTGGCTGTACAGACATTTGTTTGATAGGATATGATATATAAGCTGGCTGTACAGACATTTGTTTGATAGGATGATATATATAAGCTGACCGTACAGATATTTGTTTGATAGGATATGATATATAAGCTGGCCGTACAGACATTTGTTTGATAGGATATGATGTATAAGCTGGCTGTACAGATATTTGTTTGATAGGATATGATATATAAGCTGGCCGTACAGATATTTGTTTGATAGGATATGATATATAAGCTGGCTGTACAGACATTTGTTTGATAGGATAGGCTGGCTGTAGACATTTTTTGATAGGATAGGCTGGCGGTAGACATTTTTTGATAGGGTTAGATATATTGTAATATTGATCACAGATAGCAGCAGATTTTGAGGTGTTTCCTGTGATATGATTTAATGAGAGATAATACGGTTCATGTAATGTAATGTTTCTGTACATCATTTCTATGATGATCAATTCTGGAGGTACAGCCTTTCCAAGAAGAAGGCAACAGTTCTGAATGTTTATGATAGCAGAGGGGAACTTACATGAAATGATCAGGAGAATTGGCAGAGGCATTATCATCTTTCTTTGTCGGCATATACACTGAGGAATTGGACGAAGATATTCCAGACATGCCACTTTAGAACATCATATATGACTTGGTTGACACTGACAAATCACCACTGTGAAGGATACGGACGGCTCAAAATTACATGGGCCTGATAATATTCATCCTCATTTCATCAAGGAGGCACTAGAAGAACTCATTAGATCATTGAATGCAGTGTTTAACAAGTCATTGAAGGAAGGAAGATGACCGGAAGACTGGAAGAAAGCCAATGTAGCACCAATATATACGCCAGGAAGTTAACTGGAGTGCAGCAACTACAGGCTTGTAAGTTTAACTTCAGTTATTTTGCGCAAAAGGATTACAAGAAATAGGGTCACAGATCTTATGACAATTGAAATCAGCTGTTTTCCAAACACCAGTATGGATTTAGAAGCAGATGATCTTGCAATCTACAGCTATTAGAAGTCATTTAAGATTGAACAGAAGCATAAGACAATGGAAATCAAGTAGTGTACCTCGATTTTAAGAAGGCTTTTGATACTGTTCCCAATCAAAGATTATTGGAGAAAGTTAAGGAATATGGCAACTCGGGGAAACATGGGGAAATAGATAGAGTATTTTTTATGTGGAATGGAGCAACTGGTCTTTATTAACAGAAAATGGTGAACACTATACCAGTGACAAGCGGAGTTCTCCAGGGCAGTGTTTTAGGACCAACTTTGTTTTTGATCTGTGTAAATGATCTTCAAACTGTTTACAGATGGTGCCAAGATCTACAGTGAAATATCATCTGGAAGGAAGCATTTAAGAGTGACTCTCTGCAGGAAAATATCAACAATGTCAGCAACTGGACAAAAAACCTGGCTTATGAAACTCAATAAAGAGAAATGCAAACATGAACATTCAAACTGGGGATGAGCCACCAGACCATGTATACAGCCTCAGTGAAGATTGTGCATACGCCATTCAAAAAATGAAAACAAAAGGATTTTGGCATCAATTACGATTGTCTACATTCAGGCAAGGAAAGCTAACAGGATGGTTTGGCTGATTTTGTCTACATTCAGGCAAGGAAAGCTAACAGGATGGTTTGGCTGATTTTGAAGACATTCATATATATAGATGAGGAAATGTTTTCCAACCTCTACAAAGCCTGGGTAAGACCCCACCTTGAATACTGCACATCTGTCTGGTTTCCTTTCCATAAAAAGAGCAGAAGAACACGTGAATCATTCTTATGAGGAAACGACTGAATATATATAACCATCACTGAAGTAAAGGAGGGATAGATCAGACATGTTCAGTCTCTACACGGTCTGTAGTGGACAGGAAGATGTACATCCTGGGAAGTTTGTTGTATTCCCAGAAGGCCAGAATCTTCACAACACTTGGGGACATATTAGGAAACTCTTCAAGTAGAGAACAGGAACCAGACTACAAGGATGCGTATTTCTAAAACCGAGTTAAGTTGTGGACACTTGGAATTCTCTGTCATCGTCTTTAGTTATTAGTGCACCAACACTGAACATGCATGCACTTTTAAATCAGGCCTGAATCACATTGGAGATACCACTCTGGGAAATTTAATGAGGCATGTTATATGGCAGGAAATGACTAGAAGTCAATATCAGTCAATTTAGTAGAAGTATATCAGTAGTATTTGAAGACTAACAAATGACATCTGAAATGGTGAGTATTATATGTAATATCAGTTCATATTAGTATTCACTCATTACGTTTAGTGATTTAACTAATTGACCTATAAGTTGACAGGAGACCATTGTGATGTGATGGATGTGTTTTTCTATGACTGATATGATGTTTATATGGAGCTAATATGGATGGTGTTTATATATGTCAGTCCCCTGTGTGCTGCTGGACGGACACTAATTGGCTGCCTGTATTGGTGATACAGCAGTAAAAGGCTGAGTAATTAGATTGTGGAGGATATTAGTTGTTCATGGTAGGCTACATACTGATCAATACCGACTTTACTCTATTGTTCCCTGAAGATTCTCAGACAATGGACAAACACACCCATGTCTTGTGTCCTCAGGTATAGAGTCAGACTTATGTCCTCAAGTGGGGAGGGGGTGGGGGGTGGGAGGAGGTAGGTTGTTGGCTGTGATTTCCCCCCAAAAATGTCCTGTGTCTTTTTAGGTCACCAGAGACAAAGTCTCAAGTGACCTATATTCTAAATTGTAACTGTCTTTTGTCTGTCATTGTGCGTCGTGAGTCGTTCATTGTCCGTCCATAAACAGTTTAAATTTTCGATGAAATTTGGCAGGAAGCTTCCATGGCCAAAGATTAACCAAAATTATAAATTATATGGTCCCCACCCCCCAGAGGCCTGCGGGGCAGGGCAAAAAAGGTCATATTGACTAAAATTTCAAAAATCTTCTTCTCAAGACCCAAGTAAGGTAGATTCAAATACACTTCATAGATGAAAGGTCTAAATTAAAGCGTTTTAACCAAAATTGTGAATTTCATGACCTTTGGTCTCATGTTTCCCTCTAGGAAGGGGGTAATGTGTACTATAGTTTATATAGGAAAAACACATTTTTGAGCATTATTTGTTCCAGTTGCTATTCAAAATAATACAAACTTTGTTAGAATTATCAGTATGGGATGTCTGTTGAATAGTATGTGAATATTGGTACTGACTGACCCCCAAGGGCATGAGGGGCGGTGCCAAAAAGGATCAAATTAACTGAAATTTCAAAAAACTTATTCTCAAGACCCAAGTACGGTAGAATCAAATGCTCTTCATATATATATATATAGATGGAAGAGTCTTCAGGTGTTTTACAAAAATTGTGAATTTCATGACACTGGGATCTCACATTTGCCTCTGGGAAGGGGGTAAACTTTACTTTAGTTTATATATTTTTTTGCCCACACATTTTCTTTATCTTTGCGACAACAACCAGTACGTCCGATCAACATTGGGCTTCTGAATCATAGCTTTGATTGCCAGTCTGCCATTTTTCAAAACAAACCAGTTTGCGCATTTATGTATATAGCATATTTTCTGCTGCTCATTTACATATAGAGAGTGGAGCACGGTAGAAGAGATTTGATCCCCGTAATTAGTGGGTAGTTTCCTAGTTTCAATTACAATTATAAAGAAAAATGGTATTGATTCTCACATTATATCGTCATTAGGCCACACCAAATTAATCAGTTGTTCTTCGGGAAACCGGTAAAAGAAATTGGGGCGAGCGAGCGAAATTTTTTTTTCTAGCAAAAAATTTCCATTTAGAGATTTCAAGAGGCGAAGCGTTCAAATGATGTGCGAGCGATATTTTTTTCCATTATTTTTTTTTCATCAAATGTTGGAAATAAACTGAATACCATATTGAACAGATGTTTGTGTCTATTTGTGATCAATTCAAGTACATGTATATCATAAAGTGATTTCATACACAAATAACTAAACAATTGTATGTAAAATCCAACAACAATTTAATACCTGATCTACTTGATCAAATCAAACTTAACACAGTTCTCTCATTTGTATGGAACAAATACCGGTATAATAATGTATAAAACAAAAGAAAATTGGCACAGAAAAAACAAAATCACTATATCATATATAATTATCTGGAACAAAAATAATAATACCATATAAAACAACAGAAAATTGGCATATTAGAAACACAATCATTAAAATGTATATGGCTAGGAATTCAGCATCTATCAAATATAATTGACTTGTATTTAACAGTAAAACTAAGGGCTTTTCCAGTAAAACATCTACCCTACCCCAGGAGTCCAGTTTGTTTTAGGGGTACCACCCAAAGAATTTATTTAATTAATTTTAATACACAGAAGTAATTGGAGCGAAATCTAACCATGGACAGAGGTGAATTGTTTTGGAATCCTGGGGTCATTTAGATATTTTAATGGAATAGCCCTAATACTAAGAGGACAACTGTGAAATGATGAAATTGGAATAAAAAAATTCCACATTTTCTGATTATTATTATGGAATACAAATAAAAAAAATATCACATAGGTACTGACCAAAAAATATCATTCTTCAAAATAAAATAAATACTTTGATTGTTACCACATTACAAAAAATTTCCAAGGTGGTAGTTTCCAATTATTGTATATAATGACCCATGTATTGGACTATTGTATATACCATTGATAATAAAATACTGTTTAAACCAAGGTGGTAGTTAATACTGCGGATAAAAAGGTCATAAAACGTTTCATTGTTCTCCGCTTCGATCGCTGTATTTAACATTAGTGCACCCGACCCCCTCTGTACACTTACTATAAAAATACCCATACTATTCCAAGAATTTACAGCAGACTATCCTCGTGCTAGGCCGGAGCCTTTCCGTCATTTTTTTCATCTCTGCATCAGGTATCAACGAAACGCTTGTTTGGGTCGGTGTTTCAAGCGTCGAAATGTGTTGTAATAACCGGAAAAAGAAGTCGGAAAACGGGAAAAAAAATCCGGATTTGACGATTTTTCCGGAGGTGCGGGAAAAAATTATTTAAATTTTTTTCTCGACTTTGATATTTTTGGAGCGGGATTCCCGACGAACAACTGATTAATTTGGTGTGGCCTTATAGGATATATATTCTATCATTTAACATATTTTTGTAGTTTTGTCAAAATTTTTTGTTTAATGAAAACATAGAGGCTCTAAGTTGAATAAATGAATGAAAAGTACCTTGTTTTGTTTTCGTTGTCATCTTTGTAATTAAGGAGATATTGATGAATTTTCCACC
The DNA here is from genome assembly GCF_902652985.1 of Pecten maximus. Lineage (NCBI taxonomy): Eukaryota > Metazoa > Mollusca > Bivalvia > Pectinida > Pectinidae > Pecten > Pecten maximus. The sequence goes on along the minus strand of NC_047017.1, from coordinate 27,341,697 downwards.
AACTTGTTATTATCTTACCGATGATAACTACCTACTAATTTTTAACATACAAAAGTCTAGAATTTGAAGGAATTTTCAAAAATGTTTTCATTACACATTTTATACATTTATATATAAGGTTTAGTCACGCTAAAAGAAAATTTCAAAAAGGATTAGGTTAAGAATCAATTATGTTAGTTTGTATTTGGAAGTGAATGAGATAAAAGATCTCAATACTTTCACACCACCAAGGGATGCTGTGAGCCGCTTTTCTGTTCATCAATAAATAATGACAGCCAGCACCAAAGTTTGTACTCTTGGTTATATGAGGGTTTCTATTAGACTTAACTGCTGTCATAAAGTAGAGTATAGACACACACATACTTGTAAGGGCCAAACACATGGAGGGGACAGGACCAAACAAAAGGGGGCAAACAAAGGGGGGGGGGGGGGGGGGGGGGGCAAAGGGCTAACACTAGAGGGTACACACAAAGGAGGGGGACTAACAAGGGGCCAAAACACAAAGGGGGGGATGGGGCAAACACAAAGGGGGCGGGCAAGGGGCAAACACATGGGATGGGGGAGGAGGGACCAAACACAAGGGGGAGGCAAAGGGCTAGCTCTAGGAGGCAAATACAAAGAAGGGGGACAAACAAGGACCAAACATAGGGGGGGGGGGGGGGGGGGGGGGGGCATTGGGGCAAACACAAAGGGGGAGGCAAGGGGCAAACCTATGGGCACAAACATCGGGGGGGGGGGGGGGGAGTTGGCAAGGGATCGAACACAAACAAGGCAAAGGGCTAACACAGGGGTCAAAACAAGAGGGGGGGGGGGGATACAAATGGGGAGAGCTAACACAAGGGGCAAACAATAAGGAGAGGAGACAGCACCAAATGCAAGGAGGCAAACGCAACAAGGGCATGGGTGAATGGGGTCAAATACAAGGGGCAGTAAACACAAGAGGGCAAACACAAAAGGGGAGGGGGTGTGGGCAAAGTGCCAAACATAAGGGACAAATATAAGGGGCCAAAATCAAGGGGCCAACACAAAAGACAAACACCAAACAAGGTACAAAACATAAAGGGCAAACACGAGGAGCCAAACTCAAGATGGCCTTAAACAAAAGACAAACATATATATAAGTACACCAAACACAAGGGGCCAAGCACAAGGGCCAAGCACAAGGGACCAAACACAAGGAGCTAAAACAAAGGACATGAACAAAGGGAGCTAAGATGGGGCAAAATACAAGAGGGGGGGGGGGCTAACATGAGGGCAGGAAGCAAACATAGGAGGCCAAACATAATGCCAAACACAAGGAGGCTTATACAACAATGGGGCAAAAACAAAAAGGGGGCAAGGTGTAAAACATTAGGGGCAATGGGGTTAACACAAGGGGGTTAACACAAGGGGGCACAAGGTTTCCCAAAAATAGGTTAATGGATTAGAATCTTACTTGGGTCTGTTCCGTGGACAGGGAAATCTCGTCCTGAATGTAGGAGTTTGGCTTATCAACACGTGGTTTGTGAGTGTTGGCCAGTCAAACTCTTATACCAGGGTTGTGATGTCTCTGTCTACGTTAACATTACATGCCCATGTTTGGTATTTTTTTACATGCTTAAAGTATTTCAATTTGTTGTGAAATTAATTAAGCTTTTCATCACCATGAAATGTGTATAGAGATTGATGACGTTATCAGTTTATGATTAGTTACCCTTCATAAAATTATAAAGTTACACTATTGGGAGTTGCATTATAATGTGAGCCATTTCACAGAGTTATCCCACAGTTGCTAGGGAAAAGATAAATTGATGTCATACATGGGGGTAAAGACAGCTGGCACGCGCTGTATGACGCTGCTCACAATAACGTAACGTCATCATTTTACGTTGAGTAACCATGTCGTAAATGATGATGTCATCAGTTTTGATGCACGTTCCAAAAAGCATTGTAGATGGCAATAAAAACTAACATTTGCTTACAAGTATATGAGAAAAATAATCAAACATAGGTCTGTTCCGTGAACAAGGATATCTCAACCCTTGTGTAAGAGTTTGGCTGGCCAGCACTCGGCAAGCCTTATGCTGACTGGCCAAACTCTTACAATCGGGTTGAGATATCCCTGTCCACGGAACAGACCCATGTTAGATTCTATTAATACCATCCCTAGAAACAACTGTATCACCCTGTAAAGCAAAATGTTTGAATTAATGAAAGATTAAGATCACCATCACAAACTAGTACTGTTATCAGATTCAGTAAGTTATTTTCATACATCTTAGACAATCTGTGTTTGTTATAAAATTGTATACCATTCAAGAGAATGGTATAGTGTGGTACTGTAGCAGGCCTGGAAATAGATTAATGTCCCCATGTGGTTAATAATGACATGTATATATATATTACTATAACATGTTGGACAGTACATGTCATCAAGCTGAAGGTTGTCAAGGTCATGGTCATGGCGGATCAAATGTCACTACAGAGGTCATGAATATTTGATGAGATAGCTGTATGTATTAAGTAAATTGTTGATCATTCTGGTGCAATAATGAAATATTGTATGTCTGTGAAAATGTTTGTCTCCATGTAGGGAGCCATGTAACCACATCAAAGTCCATGTAGGATACACAGGGTGGTTTGCTAAATGTTCACATCAGGTAAGTCGTTATCTGTCTTTCAGATTCTGGAGATTGAAATTAATTACATGGTGGTATAACTAATTAATCACAGAATTTATATTACAGCAATATCATTGTATGAATGGATGGTAGCTAAGTTACTGTCTGTTGTTATGATAGTCCGCTGCATGGTTCCATGTCTGGGATGTAAACAGTGTGACTCCTGTATGAGGGAAGTGTCGTTCTAAGGGAGGTAACTCATTGTTGTAGCAGTGTTGTCAGACAGGTTTTCCTTACTGACATTTAAAGTGTAATCAGCTTCCCACACACTACACATGAGATTAGTTATGCTTTTGTGAATTACAATTACTGGTATTATATAATTAGGTACTAATGGATTTTCAGCCAGTATTCCTGTAGCAGACAAATAATCAATACATCTGCCTAAAGGTATTACGTTGTGCCTTGTTGTAATTGTCCAACACCAGTAATGTACAGTCTATACAGTATAGTTATTGTGACCAAGAACAGATGATAAAAAAATCTGTCTGATATCTTCAAAACAGTTTAGGGAGTGTGATGTTTATATACAGCTAGTACACACTGTTGTGAGACTTGTCCATGATACTATCCATGATAACGTGTCTTCGCTAGAATCGGTCTCCAGTACTATACCACACCCTACCACACTCTGGGCTGTCGTGTCTAAGTTGTATGTGAGGGTTGACAAGTCTAGGAATCGGTCTCCAGTACTATGCCACACCCTACCACACTCTGGGCTGTCGTGTCTAAGTTGTATGTGATGGTTGACAAATCTAGGAATCGGTCTCCAGTACTATACCACACCCTACCACACTCTGGGCTGTCGTGTCTAAGTTGTATGTAATGGTTGATAAGTCTAGGTATCGGTCTCCAGTACTATACCACACCCTACCACACTCTGGGCTGTCGTGTCTAAGTTGTATGTGAGGGCTGACAACTTAAGTCTACGAGTAGTAGTGTTCCCAACCTTTAGTGCTACACCACACCTCGGGCTGCCTTGACTATAATTAGTTATATATATCCCACACCTCTGACTGCCTTGACTATAAGTTAGTTATAAATATCCCACACCTCGGGCTGCCTTTACTATAAGTTAGTTATATATATACCACACCTCAGGCTGCCATGACTAAGTTAATTATATACTGTAAAAGTGGATATTTTCGCGTGTGGAAATTTTCGCTTAGCCAGCTTCCAAAGTGTTCGCGGTGTGGATATTTTCGTGCCGTCAAGATATTTTTGCGCTAACTTGTATCTTTTATATTTAGTATTTTTATGTGTTAATATATTCGCGTGTGGAAATTTTCGCGGAGATTTACTGATAGCGAAATAAGCGAAAATTTCCACACCGCGAATATTTCCACTTTTACAGTATATATACCACACCTCAGGCTGCCATGACTAAGTTAGTTATATATATATATATATACCACCCCTCCGGCTGCCATGACTAAGTTAGTTATATATATATATATATACCACACCTCAGACTGCCATGACTAAGTAAGTTATATATATACCACACCTCAGGCTGCCATGACTAAGTAAGTTATATATATATACCACACCTCAGGCTGCCATGACTAAGTAAGTTATATATATATACCACACCTCAGGCTGCCATGACTAAGTAAGTTATATATATACCACACCTCTGACTGCCATGACTAAGTAAGTTATATATATATACCACACCTCAGGCTGCCATGACTAAGTAAGTTATATATATACCACACCTCAGACTGCCATGACTAAGTAAGTTATATATATACCACACCTCAGGCTGCCATGACTAAGTAAGTTATATATATATACCACACCTCAGACTGCCATGACTAAGTAAGTTATATATATATACCACACCTCAGGCTGCCATGACTAAGTAAGTTATATATATATACCACACCTCAGGCTGCCTTGACTAAGTAAGTTATATATATACCACACCTCAGGCTGCCATGACTAAGTTAGTTATATATATATACCACACCTCAGGCTGCCATGACTAAGTAAGTTATACATATATACCACACCTCTGGCTGCCATGACTAAGTAAGTTATATATATACCACACCTCTGACTGCCATGACTAAGTAAGTTATATATATATACCACACCTCAGACTGCCATGACTAAGTAAGTTATATATATACTACACCTCAGACTGCCATGACTAAGTAAGTTATATATATACCACCCCTCTGACTGCCATGACTAAGTAAGTTATATATATATACCACACCTCAGACTGCCATGACTAAGTAAGTTATACATATATACCACACCTCTGACTGCCATGACTAAGTAAGTTATATATATATACTACACCTCAGGCTACTGTGACTAAGTAAGTTATATATATACCACACCTCAGGCTGCCATGACTAAGTTAGTTATATATATATACCACACCTCAGGCTGCCATGACTAAGTAAGTTATATATATACCACACCTCAGGCTGCCTTGACTAAGTAAGTTATACATATATACCACACCTCTGACTGCCATGACTAAGTAAGTTATATATATATACCACACCTCAGGCTGCCATGACTAAGTAAGTTATATATATATACCACACCTCTGACTGCCATGACTAAGTAAGTTATATATATACCACACCTCTGACTGCCTTGACTAAGTAAGTTATATATATATACCACACCTCAGGCTGCCATGACTAAGTAAGTTATATATATATACCACACCTCAGGCTGCCATGACTAAGTAAGTTATACATATATACCACACCTCAGGCTGCCATGACTAAGTTAGTTATATATATATATATATACCACACCTCAGACTGCCATGACTAAGTTAGTTATATATATATATATATACCACACCTCAGGCTGCCATGACTAAGTAAGTTATATATATACCACACCTCAGGCTACTGTGACTAAGTAAGTTATATATATATACCACCCCTCAGGCTGCCATGACTAAGTAAGTTATATATATATACCACACCTCAGGCTACTGTGACTACGTAAGTTATATATATATACCACACCTCAGGCTGCCATGACTAAGTAAGTTATATATATATATATATACCACGACTCAGGCTGCCATGACTAAGTTAGTTATATATATATACCACACCTCAGACTGCCATGACTAAGTAAGTTATATATATATACCACACCTCAGGCTGCCATGACTAAGTAAGTTATATATATATATACCACACCACAGGCTGCCATGACTAAATTAGTTATATATATCGCACACCTCTGACTGCCTTGACTAAGTAAGTTATATATATATATATATACCACACCTCAGGCTGCCATGACTAAGTAAGTTATATATATATACCACACCTCAGGCTGCCATGACTAAGTAAGTTATACATATATACCACACCTCAGGCTGCCATGACTAAGTAAGTTATATATATATATATATACCACACCTCTGACTGCCTTGACTAAGTAAGTTATATATATATATATATACCACACCTCAGACTGCCATGACTAAGTAAGTTATATATATACCACACCTCAGGCTGCCATGACTAAGTAAGTTATACATATATACCACACCTCAGGCTGCCATGACTAAGTAAGTTATATATATACCACACCTCAGGCTGCCATGACTAAGTAAGTTATATATATACCACACCTCAGGCTGCCATGACTAAGTAAGTTATATATATACCACACCTCAGGCTGCCATGACTAAGTAAGTTATATATATACCACACCTCAGGCTGCCATGACTAAGTAAGTTATATACATCCCACACCTCAGGCTGCCATGACTAAGTAAGTTATACATATATACCACACCTCAGGCTGCCATGACTAAGTAAGTTATATATATACCACACCTCAGGCTGCCATGACTAAGTAAGTTATACATATATACCACACCTCAGGCTGCCATGACTAAGTAAGTTATATATATACCACACCTCAGGCTGCCATGACTAAGTAAGTTATATATATATACCACACCTCAGGCTGCCATGACTAAGTAAGTTATATATATACCACACCTCAGGCTGCCATGACTAAGTAAGTTATATATATACCACACCTCAGGCTGCCATGACTAAGTTAGTTATATATATATACCACACCTCAGGCTGCCATGACTAAGTAAGTTATATATATATACCACACCTCAGGCTGCCATGACTAAGTTAGTTATATATATATACCACACCTCAGGCTGCCATGACTAAGTTAGTTATATATATATATATATACCACACCTCAGGCTGCCATGACTAAGTAAGTTATACATATATACCACACCTCAGGCTGCCATGACTAAGTTAGTTATATATATATACCACACCTCAGGCTGCCATGACTAAGTTAGTTATATATATATATATATACCACACCTCAGGCTGCCATGACTAAGTAAGTTATATATATATACCACCCCTCCGGCTGCCATGACTAAGTAAGTTATATATATATACCACACCTCTGACTGCCATGACTAAGTAAGTTATATATCTACCACACCTCAGGCTGCCTTGACTGTAAGTTAGTTATATATATACCACACCTCAGGCTGCCATGACTAAATTAGTTATATATATCGCACACCTCTGACTGCCTTGACTAAGTAAGTTATATATATATATATACCACACCTCAGGCTGCCATGACTAAGTAAGTTATACATATATACCACACCTCAGGCTGCCATGACTAAGTAAGTTATATATCTACCACACCTCAGGCTGCCTTGACTGTAAGTTAGTTATATATATATACCACACCTCAGGCTGCCATGACTAAGTTAGTTATATATATATACCACACCTCAGGCTGCCATGACTAAGTAAGTTATATATATATACCACACCTCAGGCTGCCATGACTAAGTAAGTTATATATATACCACACCTCAGGCTGCCATGACTAAGTAAGTTATATATATATACCACACCTCAGGCTGCCATGACTAAGTAAGTTATATATATACCACACCTCAGGCTGCCATGACTAAGTAAGTTATATATATACCACACCTCAGGCTGCCATGACTAAGTTAGTTATATATATATACCACACCTCAGGCTGCCATGACTAAGTAAGTTATATATATACCACACCTCAGGCTGCCATGACTAAGTAAGTTATATATATACCACACCTCAGGCTGCCATGACTAAGTTAGTTATATATATATACCACACCTCAGGCTGCCATGACTAAGTAAGTTATATATATACCACACCTCAGGCTGCCTTGACTGTAAGTTAGTTATATATATACCACACCTCAGGCTGCCATGACTAAGTAAGTTATATATATATACCACACCTCAGGCTGCCATGACTAAGTAAGTTATATATCTACCAAACCTCAGGCTGCCTTGACTGTAAGTTAGTTATATATATCGCACACCTCTGACTGCCTTGACTAAGTAAGTTATATATATATATATATACCACACCTCAGGCTGCCATGACTAAGTAAGTTATATATATACCACACCTCAGGCTGCCATGACTAAGTAAGTTATATATATATACCACACCTCAGGCTGCCATGACTAAGTAAGTTATATATCTACCACACCTCAGGCTGCCTTGACTGTAAGTTAGTTATATATATACCACACCTCAGGCTGCCATGACTAAATTAGTTATATATATCGCACACCTCTGACTGCCTTGACTAAGTTAGTTATATATATACCACACCTCAGGCTACTGTGACTAAGTAAGTTATATATATACTACACCTCAGACTGCCATGACTAAGTAAGTTATATATATACCACACCTCAGGCTGCCTTGACTGTAAGTTAGTTATATATATACCACACCTCAGGCTGTCATGACTAAGTAAGTTATATATATACCACACCTCAGGCTGCCTTGACTAAGTAAGTTATATATATATACCACACCTCAGGCTGCCATGACTAAGTAAGTTATATATCTACCACACCTCAGGCTGCCTTGACTGTAAGTTAGTTATATATATACCACACCTCAGGCTGCCATGACTAAGTAAGTTATATATATACCACCCCTCAGGCTGCCATGACTAAGTTAGTTATATATATACCACACCTCAGGCTGCCATGACTAAGTTAGTTATATATATACCACACCTCAGGCTGCCATGACTAAGTAAGTTATACATATATACTACACCTCAGACTGCCATGACTAAGTTAGTTATATATATACCACCCCTCAGGCTGCCATGACTAAGTTAGTTATATATATACCACACCTCAGGCTGCCATGACTAAGTTAGTTATATATATACCACACCTCAGGCTGCCATGACTAAGTAAGTTATACATATATACTACACCTCAGACTGCCATGACTAAGTTAGTTATATATATACCACACCTCAGGCTGCCATGACTAAGTAAGTTATACATATATACTACACCTCAGACTGCCATGACTAAGTTAGTTATATATATACCACACCTCAGGCTGCCATGACTAAGTAAGTTATACATATATACCACACCTCAGGCTGCCATGACTAAGTAAGTTATATATATATACCACACCTCGGGCTGCCATGACTAAGTAAGTTATACATATATACTACACCTCAGACTGCCATGACTATAAGTAAGTTATATATATATACCACACCTCGGGCTGCCATGACTAAGTTAGTTATATATATATATACCACACCTCAGGCTGCCATGACTAAGTTAGTTATATATATATACCACACCTCAGGCTGCCATGACTATAAGTAAGTTATATATATATACCACACCTCAGGCTGCCATGACTAAGTAAGTTATACATATATACCACACCTCGGGCTGCCATGACTAAATAAGTTATATATATATACCACACCTCGGGCTGCCATGACTAAGTAAGTTATATATATATACCACACCTCAGGCTGCCATGACTATAAGTAAGTTATATATATATACCACACCTCAGGCTGCCATGACTAAGTAAGTTATACATATATACCACACCTCGGGCTGCCATGACTAAATAAGTTATATATATATACCACACCTCGGGCTGCCATGACTAAGTAAGTTATATATATATACCACACCTCGGGCTGCCATGACTATAAGTAAGTTATATATATATACCACACCTCGGGCTGCCATGACTAAGTAAGTTATATATATACCACACCTCAGGCTGCCATGACTAAGTTAGTTATATATATATATACCACACCTCAGGCTGCCATGACTAAGTAAGTTATATATCTACCACACCTCAGGCTGCCATGACTAAGTTAGTTATATATATATATACCACACCTCAGGCTGCCATGACTAAGTAAGTTATATATATACCACACCTCAGGCTGCCATGACTAAGTAAGTTATATATATATATATATACCACACCTCAGGCTGCCATGACTAAGTTAGTTATATATATATATACCACACCTCAGGCTGCCATGACTAAGTAAGTTATATATATCTACCACACCTCAGGCTGCCATGACTAAGTAAGTTATATATATCTACCACACCTCAGGCTGCCATGACTATAAGTAAGTTATATATATATACCACACCTCGGGCTGCCATGACTAAGTAAGTTATATATATACCACACCTCAGGCTGCCATGACTAAGTTAGTTATATATATATATACCACACCTCAGGCTGCCATGACTAAGTAAGTTATATATCTACCACACCTCAGGCTGCCATGACTAAGTAAGTTATATATATACCACACCTCAGGCTGCCATGACTAAGTAAGTTATATATATACCACACCTCAGGCTGCCATGACTAAGTAAGTTATATATATACCACACCTCAGGCTGCCATGACTAAGTAAGTTATATATATACCACACCTCAGGCTGCCATGACTAAGTAAGTTATATATATACCACACCTCAGGCTGCCATGACTAAGTAAGTTATATATATACCACACCTCAGGCTGCCATGACTAAGTAAGTTATATATATACCACACCTCAGGCTGCCATGACTAAGTAAGTTATATATATACCACACCTCAGGCTGCCATGACTAAGTAAGTTATATATATACCACACCTCAGGCTGCCATGACTAAGTAAGTTATATATATACCACACCTCAGGCTGCCATGACTAAGTAAGTTATATATATACCACACCTCAGGCTGCCTTGACTAAGTAAGTTATATATATACCACACCTCAGGCTGCCATGACTAAGTAAGTTGTATATATACCACACCTCAGGCTGCCTTGACTGTAAGTTAGTTATATATATACCACACCTCAGGCTGCCATGACTAAGTTAGTTATATATATATACATATACCACACCTCAGGCTGCCATGACAAAGTAAGTTGTATATATACCACACCTCAGGCTGCCTTGACTGTAAGTTAGTTATATACAGTGGAACTTCGTTAACTCGAACTCGGATAACTCGAATACCCCGCTTAACTCGAAGTACCTCGCCGGTCCCGGCCGAATTCTCTCTTTATCTTAGTAAAAAAAACTCGGATAATTCGAATTCGGATAACTCGAAAAACTCGGATAATACGAAGTAAACTTTGGTCCCAACAATAAAAATCCTACTTGAAATGTTCGAATAACTCGAAGTATAATTTTCGTCGATCGGTGGCAAACGCCGACATTTTTTAAGAGCTAAATTCCGTTTGTAATACTGAACATATCGGCACTACTAACCTACATGCTATTATAAGTGTTTCATAAATTCATAAAAGAAATTGTCGGTTGAATCTTATAACAACAAGTCTTGGTGATAAAAAGTACTGCTTTACTTACATCAGGTAATTTCCCAAGGCGGTCGCCGATATCAGTACACACGATAGTCAACAACTCATCTACCCGTTCGCTCAAGCGGAACTAATCTCTGACACACCGGTAGATCTACCCGGCTGATGTTTTTACAGGTGTAGAAATGGGTGACACAGTCACCGGCGCCTATTAAATCTTTAAACTGCTGAAACAATAGCGTAATTACTGCCGAGGTGTTCAGAGTACAACTGTAACGGTCAGTGCTGTCTATTAAATCGGATAAAACGCCAACTCAGTTACAGTAACATTTTATACGCACATGCGCAGCCCAACTTCCGGTGCTAGTACACATGGAAATGGCGTGGTTATCAATAAAAAGTAAGTAGGCCGATCAAACAGTATTTTATATATGTCCAATAAAAGGTAATGGTTCTGTTACGTTTTGTATGCAATCTGTGTTAAACTTAAACGGTTATTTGTTTTGACATTAATAAATTGTTATTTTGTCGAATTCCGTTTTAACGTTTACCTTTTGCAAACATGACTTGCACATCAGATCGTTATTGAAGTGACTAAGTGAAAGAAACTTTATCGTGACTGTATATCGGCAAAACTACACCAAATTACAAGTGACATAACAAACATTACATATATATTTACATGTATTGACCAGTCTTCACACTAAACTGATGAGCGACAGAGCGAAGTTATAATGTTTATATAATATTGACAAATATTGACCAAACTTTTCACCAAAAACGATAACTCGCTTAATTCGAACACTCGGATAACTCGAAGTTTTTTCGTGGTCCCGTCGACTTCGAGTTAACGAAGTTCCACTGTATATACCACACCTCAGGCTGCCATGACTAAGTAACTTATATATATATATACCACACCTCAGGCTGCCATGACTAAGTTAGTTATATATATATACCACACCTCAGGCTGCCATGACTAAGTTAGTTATATATATACCACACCTCAGACTGCCATGACTAAGTTAGTTATATATATATACCACACCTCAGGCTGCCATGACTAAGTAAGTTATATATATATACCACACCTCAGGCTACTGTGACTAAGTTAGTTATATATATACCACACCTCAGGCTACTGTGACTAAGTTAGTTATATATATACCACACCTCAGGCTACTGTGACTAAGTAAGTTATATATATACCACACCTCAGACTGCCATGACTAAGTAACTTATATATATACCACACCTCAGGCTGCCATGACTAAGTAACTTATATATATATATACCACACCTCAGGCTGCCATGACTAAGTAAGTTATATATATACCACACCTCGGGCTGTCATGACTAAGTTAATTATACATATATACCACACCTCAGGCTGCCATGACTAAGTAAGTTATATATATATATATATACCACACCTCAGGCTGCCATGACTAAGTAAGTTATACATATATACCACACCTCAGGCTGCCATGACTAAGTAAGTTATATATATACCACACCTCGGGCTGCCATGACTAAGTAAGTTATATATATACCACACCTCAGGCTACTGTGACTAAGTAAGTTATATATATACCACCCCTCAGGCTGCCATGACTAAGTAAGTTATATATATATATATATACCACACCTCAGGCTGCCATGATTAGTAAGTTATATATATACCACACCTCAGGCTACTGTGACTAAGTAAGTTATATATATACCACCCCTCAGGCTGCCATGACTAAGTAAGTTATATATATATATATATACCACACCTCAGACTGCCATGACTAAGTTAGTTATATATATACCACACCTCCGGCTGCCATGACTAAGTAAGTTATATATATACCACACCTCAGGCTACTGTGACTAAGTAAGTTATATATATACCACCCCTCAGGCTGCCATGACTAAGTTAGTTATATATATATATACCACACCTCAGGCTGCCATGACTAAGTAAGTTATATATATACCACCCCTCAGGCTGCCATGACTAAGTTAGTTATATATATATATACCACACCTCAGGCTGCCATGACTAAGTAAGTTATATATATACCACACCTCAGGCTACTGTGACTAAGTTAGTTATATATATATATACCACACCTCAGGCTGCCATGACTAAGTAAGTTATATATATACCACACCTCAGGCTGCCATGACTAAGTAAGTTATATATATACCACACCTCAGGCTGCCATGACTAAGTTAGTTATATATATATATATACCACACCTCAGGCTGCCATGACTAAGTAAGTTATATATATACCACACCTCAGGCTACTGTGACTAAGTAAGTTATATATATACCACACCTCAGGCTGCCATGACTAAGTTAGTTATATATATACCACACCTCAGGCTGCCATGACTAAGTTAGTTATATATATATATACCACACCTCAGGCTGCCATGACTAAGTAAGTTATATATATACCACACCTCAGGCTGCCATGACTAAGTAAGTTATATATATACCACACTTCAGGCTGCCATGACTAAGTTAGTTATATATATATACCACACTTCAGGCTGCCATGACTAAGTAAGTTATATATATACCACACCTCAGGCTGCCATGACTAAGTTAGTTATATATATATACCACACCTCAGGCTGCCATGACTAAGTAAGTTATATATATACCACACCTCAGGCTGCCATGACTAAGTTAGTTATATATATATACCACACCTCAGGCTGCCATGACTAAGTAAGTTATATATATACCACACCTCAGGCTGCCATGACTAAGTAAGTTATATATATACCACACCTCAGGCTGCCATGACTAAGTAAGTTATATATATACCACACCTCAGGCTGCCATGACTAAGTTAGTTATATATATACTACACCTCAGGCTGCTGTGACTTAAATGTGAGGGTTGACAAGTCTTGGGAGTTATATCCCAACATCCAGTACTATACCACACCTCAGGGACATGTAGGTTCATTGATGATTCCACCAGTGCTAATGGTGTTAATAATTGATGCACATATGCAACAGTCAGTCTCTGTAATGAATGGAGCCAGACCTTTCTAGTCATGTGACCTTTCCTTTTGTCATGTGATCTTTGTCAATTACTCCTATTAATCAGATCTCTTTTTTTCTAGTCACTTAGCAACCAATGAGTTTGTGATTGGTTTAGATGATTACATGTCTTGTAAAATCAACAATTGATACCAGTTTATACCCAGGAATATTTCGATCAATTACATCATATTAAAACTTGATATCAGTTTATACCCAGGAATAATTTGATCAATTACATCATATTAAAACTTGATATCAGTTTATACCCAGGAATATTTCGATCAATTACATCATATTAAAGCTTGATATCAGTTTATACCCAGGAATATTTTGATCAATTACATCATATTAAAACTGTCACATACCTTAAACATCCTCTTTCTACTGAAAATGTATTTTGTATCAGATTTTCATGAAATTACAAGTTGTTGTTTTGGTATACGTAGTTTATTACCGTATATTATGTTCATAATTTTCAATTAGAGTTAATTGCCTGAAGTAAAGGGATATGTATCTAGTTCCTGATATGAAGGGATTTGTATCTAGTTCCTAGCATGATACTGCAGTGACACACAGACTATTGCGGGTGTTACAGAGAGGAAATGCTGACATGACACATGTGACACACAGAATATTGTGTGGTGTTACAGAGAGGAAATGCTGACATGATACTGTGTGACACAGAATATTGTGTGGTGTTACAGAGAGGAAATACTGACATGATACTGTGTGACACAGAATATTGTGTGGTGTTACAGAGAGGAAATACTGACATGATACTGTGTGACACAGAATATTGTGTGGTGTTACAGAGAGGAAATGCTGACATGATACTGTGTGACACAGAATATTGTGTGGTGTTACAGAGAGGAAATGCTGACATGATACTGTGGGACACACAGAATATTGTGTGGTGTTACAGAGAGGAAATACTGACATGATACTGTGTGGTGTTACAGAGAGGAAATGCTGACATGATATTGTGTGACACACAGAATATTGTGTGGTGTTACAGAGAGGAAATGCTGACATGATATTGTGTGACACACAGAATATTGTGTGGTGTTACAGAGAGGAAATGCTGACATGATACTGTGTGACACACAGAATATTGTGTGGTGTTATAGAGAGGAAATACTGACATGATACTGTGTGACACACAGAATATTGTGTGGTGTTACAGAGAGAAATGCTGACATGATTCTGTGTGCCACACAGAATATTGCGTTGTGTTATAGAGAGGAAATACTGACATGATACTGTGTGGTGTTACAGAGAGGAAATGCTGACATGATATTGTGTGACACACAGAATATTGTGTGGTGTTACAGAGAGGAAATACTGACATGATACTGTGTGACACACAGAATATTGTGTGGTGTTACAGAGAGGAAATACTGACATGATACTGTGTGACACAGAATATTGTGTGGTGTTATAGAGAGGAAATACTGACATGATACTGTGTGACACACAGAATATTGTGTGGTGTTACAGAGAGGAAATACTGACATGATACTGTGTGACACACAGAATATTGTGTGGTGTTTTAGAGAGGAAATACTGACATGATACTGTGTGACACACAGAATATTGTGTGGTGTTACAGAGAGAAATGCTGACATGATTCTGTGTGCCACACAGAATATTGCGTTGTGTTACAGAGAGGAAAAACTGACATGATACTGTGTGGTGTTACAGAGAGGAAATACTGACATGATATTGTGTGACACGCAGAATATTGTGTGGTGTTACAGAGAGAAATACTGACATGATACTGTGTGACACAGAATATTGTGTTGTGTTACAGAGAGAAATACTGACATGATACTGTGTAACACAGAATATTGTGTGGTGTTACAGAGAGAAATGCTGGCATGATACTGTGTAACACAGAATATTGTGTGGTGTTACAGAGAGGAAATGCTGACATGATACTGTGTGACACAGAATATTGTGTGGTGTTACAGAGAGGAAATGCTGACATTATACTGTGTGACACACAGAATATTGTGTGGTGTTACAGAGAGGAAATACTGACATGATACTGTGTGACACACAGAATATTGTGTGGTGTTACAGAGAGGAAATACTGACATGATACTGTGTGACACAGAATATTGTGTGGTGTTACAGAGAGAAATGCTGACATGATACTGTGTGACACACAGAATATTGTGTGGTGTTACAGAGAGGAAATGCTGACATGATACTGTGTAACACACAGAATATTGTGTGGTGTTACAGAGAGGAAATGCTGACATGATACTGTGACACACAGAATATTGTGTGGTGTTACAGAGAGAAATGCTGACATGATACTGTGTGACACACAGAATATTGTGTGGTGTTACAGAGAGGAAATGCTGACATGATACTGTGTAACACACAGAATATTGTGTGGTGTTACAGAGAGGAAATGCTGACATGATACTGTGTGACACACAGAATATTGTGTGGTGTTACAGAGAGGAAATACTGACATGATATATACTGTGTGACACACAGAATATTTAGTGGTGTTATAGAGAAGAAATGCTGACATGATACTGTGTGACACAGAATATTGTGTGGTGTTACAGAGAGGAAATGCTGACATGTTACTGTGTAACACACAGAATATTGTGTGGTGTTACAGAGAGGAAATACTGATATGATACTGTGTGACACAGAATATTGTGTGGTGTTACAGAGAGGAAATGCTGACATGACACATATGTGACACACAGAATATTGTGTTGTGTTACAGAGAGGAAATGCTGACATGATACTGTGTGACACACAGAATGTTGTGTGGTGTTACAGAGAGGAAATGCTGACATGATACTGTGTGGTGTTACAGAGAGGAAATACTGACATGATATTGTGTGACACACAGAATATTGTGTGGTGTTACAAATAGGAAATACTTACATGATACTGTGTGACACAGAATATTGTGTGGTGTTTTAGAGAGGAAATACTGACATGATACTGTGTGGTGTTATAGAGAAGAAATGCTGACATGATACTGTGTGACACAGAATATTGTGTGGTGTTACAGAGAGGAAATGCTGACATGTTACTGTGTAACACACAGAATATTGTGTGGTGTTACAGAGAGGAAATACTGACATGATACTGTGTGACACACAGAATATTGTATGGTGTTACAGAGAGGAAATGCTGATATGATATTGTGTAACACAGAATATTGTGTGGTGTTATAGAGAGAAATGCTGACATGATACTGTGTGACACACAGAATATTGTGTGGTGTTACAGAGAGGAAATGCTGACATGATACTGTGTGGTGTTACAGAGAGGAAATGCTGACATGATACTGTGTGACACACAGAATATTGTGTGGTGTTACAGAGAGGAAATGCTGACATGATACTATGTGACACACAGAATATTTTGTGGTGTTACAGAGAGGAAATGCTGACATGACACATGTGACACACAGAATATTGTGTGGTGTTACAGAGAGGAAATGCTGACATGATACTGTGTGACACACAGAATATTGTGTGGTGTTACAGAGAGAAAATGCTGACATGATACTGTGTTACACACAGAATATTGTGTGGTGTTACAGAGAGAAATGCTGACATGATACTGTGTGACACACAGAATATTGTGTGGTGTTACAGAGAGAAATGCTGACATGACAGTGTGTTTTGGGTGTGATAGTTGACTTTGTCTGATGTAAACTGTTCTGTTTATACCAAGTTTTATTCTCTAGGGGACTAGTCTACAAAAATTACAAAATGTCAGGCTGACTCAGCACCTGCTTGCTGTAACATATATCATTCTAGGCATATCTTAGAGCTGTGATATACAGACCTATCTCAGAGCTGTGATATACAGACCTATCTCAGAGCTCTTGATATACAGACCTATCTCACAGCTGTGATATACAGACCTATCTCAGAGCTCTTGATCTTGATATACAGGCCTATTTCAAAGCTTTGATATACAGCACTAGATTTTATCAGTAATCTAAGCCTTTCTATCAACACCAAAATACAGCATTAGACTCGGTATTTATCATATACAGCATTAGACTCGGTATTTATCATATACAGCATTAGACACAGTATTTATCATATACAGCATTAGACTCAGTATTTATCATATACAGCATTAGACTTAGTATTTATCATATACAGCATTAGACTCGGTATTTATCATATACAGCATTAGACTCTGTATTTATCATATACAGCATTAGACTCTGTATTTATCATATACAGCATTAGACTCAGTATTTATCATATACAGCATTAGACTCGGTATTTATCATATACAGCATTAGACTCTGTATTTATCATATACAGCATTAGACTCGGTATTTATCATATACAGCATTAGACTTAGTATTTATCATATACAGCATTAGACACAGTATTTATCATATACAGCATTAGACTCAGTATTTATCATATACAGCATTAGACTCAGTATTTATCATATACATGTACAGCATTAGACTCAGTATTTATCATATACAGCATTAGACACAGTATTTATCATATACAGCATTAGACTTAGTATTTATCATATACAGCATTAGACTCGGTATTTATCATATACAGCATTAGACTTAGTATTTATCATATACATGTACAGCATTAGACTCTGTATTTATCGTATACAACATTAGACTTAGTATTTATCATATACAGCATTAGACACAGTATTTATCATATACAGCATTAGACTCGGTATTTATCATATACAGCGTTAGACTCGGTAGTTATCATATACAGCATTAGACTCAGTATTTATCATATACAGCATTAGACTCAGTATTTATCATATACAGCATTAGACTCGGTATTTATCATATACAGCATTAGACTCGGTATTTATCATATACAGCGTTAGACACAGTATTTATCATATACAGCATTAAACTCGGTATTTATCATATACAGCGTTAGACTCGGTATTTATCATATACATGTACAGCATTAGACTCTGTATTTATCATATACAGCATTAGACACAGTATTTATCATATACAGCATTAGACTCAGTATTTATCGTATACAACATTAGACTTAGTATTTATCATATACAGCATTAGACACAGTATTTATCATATACAGCATTAGACTCGGTATTTATCATATACAGCGTTAGACTCGGTAGTTATCATATACAGCATTAGACTCAGTATTTATCATATACAGCATTAGACTCAGTATTTATCATATACAGCATTAGACTCAGTATTTATCATATACAGCATTAGACTCAGTATTTATCATATACAGCATTAGACTCAGTATTTATCATATACAGCGTTAGACTTGGTATTTATCATATATACAGCATAAGACTCAGTATTTATCATATACAGCATTAGACTCGGTATTTATCATATACAGCATTAGACTCGGTATTTATCATATACAGCGTTAGACACAGTATTTATCATATACAGCATTAAACTCGGTATTTATCATATACAGCGTTAGACTCGGTATTTATCATATACAGTGTTAGACTCGGTATTTATCATATACAGCATTAGACTTGGTATCATATATAACATTAGACTTAGTATTTATCATATACAGCATTAGACTAATTATTTACCATTATAAGGAGCATACCTTGATGAGAGTGAAGCAATGAATAAGATGGATATTCATTATCACCTGTCAAAAGAATGATGTAATTTTCAATAATTTTGAATTTTTCATGACAGAATGGATTGTAATGGCAGTTTCACCTTGGGATCATAGATGATGAGAATGGCTTCCTCTGCCCATTAGGACTAGATGAGTCCTGATTTAGAGGGATTGTAAACATCTACCATGTGTCTGTAGTTTTGTTGTGTTTGTACATGTGTGGATGTAAGTGTGTTGTGTTTAGGGTGACAGCCATGCTCAAAGTCACTATTATACAATGTTAGGTTTGATATCACAAAACAACCATAGATTTCTTGGTGTTTATTATCCTGATATTACTTTGAACCGGGGAATATATATATTAAGGTATTTATCTAACTGGTCATTTCCTTTCATTAGATGATTAGCTACATTTTGATTAATTAGCTCAGAGTCATGATCATAGAGAATCAATAGGTTGTTGTGTGGGTGATATATGTGGTATCAGACAGTGTTAGTAAAAACTATCATTATTGTAATATTGATTAACAATTCACATTCCACCATTTTGTATGAGAATTAGATCATGATTGTTGGTTAGTCCTGAAGTTCACTGTGACCAACTGTTTGATTCTAGTTTCCCTCTTCCATCCACCAACATGACACACCCAAGCCTCTGTATTTTTGGATGTGCGATATTCCTCAGCTTGGTGTACAAGATCAGCATCAAATGCCAAGTTAGCTCAAGGCTTATCACGATGCCATTTATATGAATTCTCATGCATGTTTTACCAATGATTGGCATGCAATAGAATTCTTAAAAAAAGAAGTCTTTTAAAGGTAGCATCTTTCCACATTCAGGGGTTGATGTCTTCATGTAAATGAGTGTGAAAATATGTACATCTAATTAAGGCTGACAACAGCCACAATATCAAAGTGAAATTCCTAAGAATTAAACAGGATACCATCTTTAAAAAATCTCTTTCCTGTTCTGATTTGTAATGATTTCCAAATCACTGGTCAGACCTAAATACACAGTGTTACTGAAGAGTTAGATGTAGTTACCCTGTGTTACTGAGGAGTCCGACCTAGTTACCCTGTGTTACTAAGGAGTCCGACCTAGTTACCCTGTGTTACTGAGGAGTCCGACCTAGTTACCCGGTGTTACTGAGGAGTCTGACCTAGTTACCCAGTGTTACTGAGGAGTCGGACCTAGTTACCCTGTGTTACTGAGGAGTCGGACCTAGTTACCCTGTGTTACTGAGGAGTCCGACCTAGTTACCCTGTGTTACTGAGGAGTCAGACCTAGTTACCCTGTGTTACTGAGGAGTCCAACCTAGTTACCCAGTGTTACTGAGGAGTCCGACCTAGTTACCCTGTGTTACTGAGGAGTCGGACCTAGTTACCCAGTGTTACTGAGGAGTCGGACCTAGTTACCCTGTGTTACTGAGGAGTCGGACCTAGTTACCCTGTGTTACTGAGGAGTCAGACCTAGTTACCATGTGTAACTGAGGGTCACACCCTGAGTTATTGCCCTGTGCTACTGAGAGTCACACCCTGAGGTTTTGCCTTGTGTTACTGAGAGTCAAACCCTGAAATGTTGCCCTGTGTTACTGAGAGTCAAACCCTGAGATGTTGCCCTGTGTTACTGAGAGCCACACCCTGAGTTGTTGCCCTGTGTTACTGAGAGTCAAACCCTGAGATGTTGCCCTGTGTTACTGAGAGTCACACCCTGAGTTATTGCCCTGTGTTACTGAGAGTCACACCCTGAGTTGTTGCCCTGTGTTACTGATAGCCACACCCTGAGTTACTGCCCTGTGTTACTGAGAGTCAAACTCTGAGATGTTGCCTTGTGTTACTGAGAGTCACACCTTGAGTTATTGCCCTGTGTTACTGAGAGTCACACCTTGAGTTACTGCCCTGTGTTACTGAGAGTCACACCTTGAGTTACTGCCCTGTGTTACTGAGAGTCAAACTCTGAGATGTTGCCCTGTGTTATTGAGTCACAGCCTGAGATGTTGCCCTGTGTTACTGAGAGTCATACCCTGAGTTATTGCCCTGTGTTACTGAGAGTCACACCCTGAGTTATTGCCCTGTGTTACTGAGAGTCAAACCCTGAGTTATTGCCCTGTGTTATTGAGAGTCACAACCCTGAGATGTTGCCCTGTGTTACTGAGAGTCACAACCCTGAGATGTTGCTCTGTGTTACTGAGAGTCACACCCTGAAATGTTGCCCTGTGTTACTGAGAGTCATACCCTGAGATGTTGCTCTGTGTTACTGAGAGTCACACCCTGAAATGTTGCCCTGTGTTACTGAGAGTCATACCCTGAGTTATTGCCCTGTGTTACTGAGAGCCTCACCCTGAGTTATTGCCCTGTGTTATTGAGAGTCGCACCCTGTGTTATTGCCCTGTGTTATTGAGAGCCAAGCACTGGTGGTTATTTTTCTTTCATGTAGCAATGTTACAGTGACAGCCATTTATTATCTGGGGACATGTTTATTTGATTGATTTTTTGTCTTTTAGTAGAGAGTTGTAGGTGAAGCTGTTTTTCTGTGTCACACAGAAGCTGACGAGGGTGTGTTTTCTACAAAATCTCTTTATTAGAATATCATGTGATCAGTCAACCCAGAACCTTAATATGTCAGAAATAACCTGTGTTTAGTGTAGTGGAGGGGTCCGGAATAACCTGTGTACAGTATAGTGGAGGGGTCCGGAATAACCTGTGTACAGTATAGTGGAGGGGTCCGGAATAACCTGTGTACAGTATAATGGTGGAGTAAGGAATTACCTGTGTACAGTATAGTGGAGGGGTCAGGAATTACCTGTGTATAGTGTAGTGGAGGGGTTAGGAATTACCTGTGTATAGTATACTGGTGGAGTTAGGAATTACCTGTGTACAGTAAAGTGGAGGGGTCAGGAATTACCTGTGTAGAGTATAGTGGAGGGGCCAGGAATTACCTGTGTACAGTATAGTGGAGGAGTTAGGAATTACCTGTGTACAGTATAGTGGAGGGGTCAGGAATTACCTGTGTAGAGTATAGTGGAGGGGCCAGGAATTACCTGTGTACAGTATAGTGGAGGGGTCAGGAATACCCTGTGTATAGTATAGTGGAGGGGCCAGGAATTACCTGTGTACAGTATAGTGGAGGGGTCAGGAATTACCTGTGTACAGTATAGTGGAGGAGTCGTGAATTACCTGTGTACGGTACTATATATATATATTTAGTGGAGGGGTCAGGAATTACCTGTGTATAGTATAGTGGAGGGGCCAGGAATTACCTGTGTATAGTATAGTGGAGGGGCCAGGAATTACCTGTGTACAGTATACTGGAGGGGTCAGGAATTACCTGTGTACAGTATAGTGGAGGAGTTAGGAATAACCTGTGTACAGTATAGTGGAGGAGTTAGGAATTACCTGTGTACAGTATAGTGGAGGAGTTAGGAATTACCTGTGTACAGTATAGTGGAGGAGTTAGGAATAACCTGTGGACAGTATAGTGGAGGAGTTGTGAATTACCTGTGTACAGTATAGTGGAGGGGCCAGGAATTACCTGTGTAGAGTATGGTGGAGGGGGTCAGGAATAACCTGTGTACAGTAAAGTGGAGGGGTCAGGAATTACCTGTGTATAGTACTATATATATATATAGTGGAGGAGTTAGGAATTACCTGTGTACAGTATAGTGGAGGAGTTAGGAATAACCTGTGTACAGTATAGTGGAGGAGTTGTGAATTACCTGTGTACAGTATAGTGGAGGGGTCAGGAATTACCTGTGTAGAGTATGGTGGAGGGGGTCAGGAATAACCTGTGTACAGTAAAGTGGAGGGGTCAGGAATTACCTGTGTATAGTACTATATATATATAGTGGAGGAGTTAGGAATTACCTGTGTACAGTATAGTGGAGGGGTCAGGAATTACCTGTGTAGAGTATGGTGGAGGGGGTCAGGAATAACCTGTGTACAGTAAAGTGGAGGGGTCAGGAATTACCTGTGTATAGTACTATATATATATATAGTGGAGGAGTTAGGAATTACCTGTGTACAATATAGTGAAGGGGTCAGGAATTACCTGTGTACAGTAAAGTGGAGGAGTCAGGAATTACCTGTGTGCAATATAGTGGAGGGGTCAGGAATTACCTGTGTACAGTAAAGTGGAGAAGTCAGGAATTACCTGTGTTCAGTATAGTGGAGGAGTCAGGAATTACCTATATATACAGTTTATATTGGAGGGGTCAGGAATTACCTATATACAGTATATAGTGGAGGAGTTAGGAATTACGTGTATTTCTGATTGAGTTCAGAATTACCAGATTACAGTACAGTGGTGGAGTTAGGAACTACGTGTATTTGTGGCGGAGTCAGGAATTACCAGAGTACAATACAGGAATGATCTGAGTTTAGTATTAAGTGGAGGAGTTATAGGAATCACCTTTAGTTTTGTAGAATCTGATCATGAGCAGTCCAGAAATGCTAGTTAACAGGCTAACGCTGTAACACTGATGAGGGTGTTAGATACTTGTAGATTGATCTGTTACAAACTTACACATGACGACGACCATGAAGTGCTGAATTATTAATATCAATCTTTCACATGTTGAGGAAAGTTGTAACATGGAAAAGGAGTTGCCTCCCCTGGGACAGTTTTCTTAGATGAAGTGTTTGTGACTTGTTCAGTGGAGCAGCGTGTTGCACACTGAGACTTGGGTCAGTGTTTACAATGGCTGTCTGTACACACAGTCATGCTTTGTCTTGGTAAATATTAATGTAACTATCGCCAGTACCACCCTGATAGTAGTAGTGCTGTGGCTGATCCTTTACACAGGCTGTAAGTGATTCTTGAGGGATCAATCTTAGCTGTGTGAAGCAGGTTTACTGCAATGTAACACATTTAGGCGGCTGGGTTTGACACTACAGACTGCCTGCTACTGAGGAGGACACACTGGGTTGACCATGCGTTTGTAATGTGGACTTCTGCCTTTCTCATAGCTTCATAGTGTTGTTGTTGGAAGAAATGTGACAATCTTCGCATTTCTGGAAATCTGTGTTCCGTGTACTGTTAGTGGGGACATTGAGTGGCGTGTGATCGTGAGTCCCTACTAGCAGGGGTTAGAGGGGATATGACAGGGGTCTGTGACAGACAGGCCCAATGAATGGTCCAGCATCTTCTCAGCAGTGTCAGATATACCCCCATGGCATGAAACACGTAACACAGACATGTTTACTCACAAACTCATGGACTTGGACATCACTAGGAAATCTCTGTCCTGCTGTGGATGTTTACCCCGCGATGACAGCCTGGACAGCCCCACCGAGACCACCAAGTGTAACTCTAAGGAGTTCAATGGTATCAAAAAAAAGGGAAAAGATTCAAAGAAGAAAAAGGAGAAACTTGGATCAAATAGCACGATTTCAGGGAAGATTGAAAGTGAAGGTAAAACAATTATTGTTATAATTATCGGTGCATTGTAATAATTACCATACTGATTGATGGTTCGTCATTATATATTTAGGTAGAAGTTTTTATTACCTAACTTCTACAGCCATTCTAGTAAATCATAGGTGGACAGATGAGGTGAATTTAAACCTCAGGTCAGGGGATCAGTGGATATTGGACTGGCAATGTGTATGTTCTTAGCTTTAAGATAAACAAACATAGGGTAGCATTAATAGAGGTATAGCTGGAGGAATAATGGGGCATGAACCAGTACAATGAACCAGTACAATGAACCAGTACAATATGTTCTACCATATCCCTGACCCACTTGCCATTCTGTCATCAGGCTTCACACAATAAACCCATGCTTCTGTAAAGGATACAATGACATTAAAGCTCCAGGATTCAGGAACATCACATATAAAATTTATTCTTTTGTATTCTTAATTGTGTTGAAAATGAAGATTTCCTATTAGTCAATTACATAGCATACTGTTAAAAAACATATGGTGCGTCTGTTGTACAAATATTTATATAGTAAAATTTGATACAACTGTCTGTCAGTGCTGAATGCACTGTCATTGGTGAAAATCTTTTACAAGGCTATGTGATATTTATTCCTAGCTACAAGGCTATGTGATATTTATTCCTAGCTACAAGGCTATGTGATATTTATTCCTAGCTACAAGGTTTATGAATATGAAAGGAGAGAAGGACTGAAATGTGAATTCTGAGCCAGCCATTAACAATATGTTTTCCTGACATTTTTTTTGACCCCTGAACTTAAACACAGTGGTGTATGCTGTTATACTGCTTTACACCACGGTGACAAAGGCTCGTGACAAAGGCTCGTAACAAAACATACGTGTCTGAACGCTTAGACTGTCTCCATTAGGTGGTTTTCGTTCTGTTGTCCTTCCACTTTATCTCTTCCTTTGTCATTATTTCAACTCTCACTCATCTCGATAGTGAATGGCTGAAGATTTCATAAAGGAACCTCTCCAATGATGTGATGATCATGACAAGATGTAATGTGAGGGCATTATGACAGATATTGTAATGTGAGGGCATAATGACAGATATTTGTGATTTGAGGGCATAAGGACAGATATTTGTAATATGAGGGCATAATGACAGATATTTGTAATGTGAGGGCATAATGACAGATATTTTTAATGTGAGGGCATAATGACAGATATTTTTAATGTGAGGGCATAATGACAGATATTTTTAATATGAGGGCATAATGACAGATATTTGTAATGTGAGGGCATAATGACATATTTAAATGTGAGGGCATAATGACAGATATTTGTGATGTAAGGGCATAATGACAGATATTTGTAATGTGAGGGCATAATGACAGATTTGTAATGTGAGGGCATAATGACAGATATTTGTGATGTAAGGGCATAATGACATATTTAAATGTGAGGGCATAATGACAGATATTTGTAATGTAAGGAATTCATGACAAGTATTTGATGTGAGGGCACATTGATAGATATCTGTGATTTCTAGTGCACAATGAAAAGTATTTGTATGGTCATGAATAAATGATGATAAATATTTATGATGTGAAGATATGATGACAAGTATTTGTGATGTGAGGGCACAACAACAGATATCTGTGATTTGAGGTCACAAGGACAGATATCTGTGATGTGAGGGCAGATATCTGATTTGAGGACACAATGACAGTTATCTATGTCTGTAATTTCATGGCACAATGACAGATATCTGTGATGTGAGGGCACAATGACAGATATCTGTGACTAGACTGCACATTGACAGATATCTGATGTGAGGGAACAATGGCAGATGTCTGTGATTTGAGGGCACAGTGACAAAGATTTGTGATTTGAGGGCACAATGACAGATATCTGTGATATGAGGGCACAATGACAAATGTCTGATTTATGGCATACTGAAAGATGTCTGTGATATGAGGGCACAATGACAGATGTCTGTGATACAAGGGCACAATGACAGATATCTGTGATTTGGGGTCACAAGGACAGATATCTGTGATGTGAGGGCACAATGACAGATATCCAGGGTTTTCAATAAAAGTATTTGTAAAAGGCTACAAATGAATAGTAGCAGGTATACATGTATCTGAGGATTACGATAATATGTTTTTAGACATTTTTTAAATAGTGAATTAAGTCATTTGAACTGGCCAAAACACCATTCTAACCGGTCAATTTGGCCGGCGACCGGTTCTAAATGAAAACACTGGATATCTGTGACTAGACTGCACATTGACAGATATCTGATGTGAGGGAACAATGGCAGATGTTTGTGATTTGAGGGCACAGTGACAAAGAATTGTGATTTGAGGGCACAATGACAGATATCTGTGATATGAGGGCACAATGACAAATGTCTGATTTATGGCATAATGAAAGATGTCTGTGATATGAGGGCACAATGACAGATATCTGTGATTTGAGGGCACAATGGCAGATATCTGTGATATGAGGGCACAATGACAGATATCTGTGATTGGAAGGCACAATGACAGATATCTGTGATTGGAGGGCACAATAAGATGTGAAGATATAATTACAAATATTTGTGATGTAGCTTGGGCATGATCATATATATATTTCCATTGCCACAGGATTAAAAACAAATATTACAACAGTTTACCTACTTTGATGTTACATGTTAGAAATGTGCTCAAATATTCTGTATAACCCAGATCTAGATATGCTGTACAAACTTTTCTTTTCATCAGCAACAGGACATGAGTACAATAACGACTCATTGGGCCTCTTGTTTTTTGGCATTTTTGCCTTGTCCTGAGATTCCCTCTTCCTCTCATGTTTCAACAGACCTTTTCAAAATTTGGTAGTA